>NC_134897.1:38280131-38442631 GCF_041734735.1 Babylonia areolata
CGATGGATATTTATCGGTTGTTGAAATAATTGTTATGAAATATATAATGACGTGTCTTGAAATAACCACAGGAAAAAACTTTTTTAAATGTGTTAGAATACCGATATAGGGTACTACTACTACTACTACTTTTTGAAAAACTATCGACCAGTTTCTAATCTTCCATTTCTGTCCAAACTCCTTGAAAAAGCTGTCCTGAAGCAGCTCAACAATCACCTTTGTTTCAACAATTTCATCCACCCATTTCAGTGTGCCTATCGTGCTGACCACAGCACCGAAACCACTCTCCTCCACATCCTGAATAACCTACTGCTAGCGTCTGACTCAGGACAGATCTCCCTTCTCACTCTTCTTCAGCTGCCTTTGACACGATAGACCATTCAATCCTTTCCCGTCTTCATTTTACATTTGGTATGAACGGCACTGTTCTAAACTGGTTCAAATCTTATCTCACGGATAGATTCCAGTCTGTCATTGTTGATAATTTCCAGTCTGAATCCGTTAAAGTTGAACATGGAGTCCCACAGGGATCTGTTTTTGGCCCAGTGCTCTTCACACTGTAGACTGCTCCTCTCGCTGAAATTATCAACCGCCATAATGTCAGTCATCATTCTTATGCTGATGACACTCAACTCCAGAAGAGTGATAGACCTGGAAAACTGTCGTCGCTCTTGCAAGAAACATCCAACTGCTTCCTGGATATTCAAAATTGGATGACTCGAAATAAGTTACAGTTGAACGCGGACAAAACTGAAGCAATGATCATAGGAACTAAACAAAAACTCTCTTCCATTACAATTGACACAATCAAACTTGGCAGTATATCCACCCCTCTTTCCAGTACAGTCAGGAACCTCGGCGTTGTCCTTCACAACACACTGTCCATGCAAACATTTATCAGTCAGACATGTCAATCCTGCTACTGTCAACTGCGGCTCATCAGTTGCATCCGGAAATATCTGTCCATTGACGCAAGATCTAGACTTGTCGTTTCTCTCATTCTCTCTCGCCTTGGCTACTGTAACTCTCTATTGTCTGGTTTGCCTGCTTCATCCATTCAGTCCCTTCAGCGCATACAAAACTCTGCTGCCCGACTCGTCCTCAGAAAGAAAAGATCTGAGCACATCACTCCTCTTTTGCAACATCTCCACTGGCTCCCTGTCTCACACCAAATAAAGTACAAGATCAGCACTCTATGCTACAAATGTATTCACAAATCAGCCCCTTCCTATCTCTGTGGCTGCCTTCACCTCTACACTCCATCTCGCTCACTACGATCAGTTTCGGATCCCTGACTCCATTTACGCATACCCAGATTCAAACTCTCGACTGTTGGCCGCCGTTCTTTCTCTGTCTCTGGAGCTTGCAATTGGAATGAACTTCCTCTTTCGCTTCGTCAAGTCTCCACACTCAACTCTTTCAAGTCTGGCCTTAAAACCCACCTCTTCCCAAAATAGCCTCCCTTCCCTGCCTCTTCCTTGTTTTCAGTTTCTCCAGTTTTAGAGTTATGTGTGCGTGAGAATGACCGCTGGTGCAAAAGCGCTTAGATTTGTCTATGCACAAGATTCAGCGCTATATAAAAACCATTACTACTACTACTACTACTACTACTACTACTACTACTACTACTACTACTACTACTACAACTATACTGATACTACTATACGTACATGTACTACGTACTGCTGTTCAGGGCAGTGCTGCTGCTGCTATTCTACAGCAAATACCATGGAACACACATATTATTGGATCTTTGATAACAGTATTAAGAAATTGTTATGGTTATTTTGATTCTGTTTACTTATTCAAATACCATTCACTGATTTACTTATAATTGCATCCAGAGCCAGCTTAATACCGACCACCAGAAAATCAGAGGGGATGGCAAAAGAAAAGGAGCACCGACATTTTGGCCTCCCGCTATATAAGCTTAGCACGAACTGCAATCAGTTGCGCGTTCACACTGCTCACAAACAACATGGCTGCTTTGGTGAGAACGGGAACTTTGTCGGCGAAAAACCTGCTGCGACAGAGCATTCGCTGCATGTCAGCTGCTGCTGTTCCACAACCAACAACAAATCCGGACATCAAGTACACAGGGGTAAGGTGAACATATGTCATGCACTGTATGGATGCAGAACTTAAGTTTGTATTGTCTCGAGGTGAAGTTCAACGAAAAACGTTCAGGTCAGTGTAGATCTGCAAAAGCGGAGTTAGAAGTGGTTGGTCGAATGGGGTGAAAACTGAGCCAGACATCTCAAAACATGATGCAGAGGAGGCTGGAAACGATAATAACTAGCAGAGGTTCCAGAAACTATGAATTTTAAGTGAAACATTCATGTGGGATAGAGCCCGTCGCTGGTTGTAATGTTTGTGAGTGAGTTTAATTCGATAGGTCATGACGCCAGCGAACATTGACAGTTTCAGTAGCTCAAGGAGGCGTCACTGGGTTCGGACAAATCCATATGCGCTTAGTCATACATAAAAAAGAACACTTAGAACATTGACACAGATGGGAATGTTTGTGTGAGCAACAAAACCTGAAGATATGCACGAACGTGCACAGGTGTGACAAAACAAGTGGGTAGGTACACACGCCTGGGGAGAGAGAGAGAGAGAAAGAGAGAGAAAGAAAGCAGTTTCAGCAGCAGAGGAAAAATATATTTAACTTTATATCAGCTGTCTGCCTTTTGAACATGCCAAGGAAATTAAACAAGAAAAGTGCATTCTCAAACAAATTATCATTTGCCAAGACGTTTTTGTGTTGTTTCCCTTTTTTCTTAAGAAGGAAAAACAAAAACAACACAAAAAAACCTTGTCACCTTGAAGGCAAAAAACAACTTATCAATATGGGATTGAGATTACTATGCAATCTATCTCCATGCAAACAATGTCAGATTATTATACTTGAGATTCAAAGAATATAGCAGTTAAAATGGTTCATGCAGATTAGATTAATCCAGGAAAGAAAACTTGGCCAACCAGCAAATGCACAGACACAATGTGCCTTCACTTAATTACAGTGTTTACCTTCATAGATTGCATTGTAAATACTGTCATGTACACTTATACATGCAAACAGACAGGCACACATGCGCACACACACACACACACACACACACACACACACACATTCACATTCATAATAAGGCATGCTGTGCATGAAACACACTCACCCACTCTTATTTTAGTGTACACACAGATACTATATGTACGCAGTGAAATGTTATCTGTCACCTGTGTACTTCCTCTTTCATTGCGCTTGGGAGGGCACTAGTCACAGCACTTCACTGAGGGAGGGAGAAAAAAAAGGAGGGGGTAGGGGGTGGGTAATAAAAAGAAGAAATGTAGGATTTTTTTTTTTAGGGTTGGAGGAGACAGTGGTGAAAAGCACATTCAGGGATAAGGAGATAGGCAATTATGTCAACTGAATAGCAGTTATGTTAAAAACAAAAACAAAAAAAAACCAAGCCCAACACATTTATCTGTGTGCAAATTTGCACACACTTGTATGCATGTGAAGGAGGGCAGGGCAATTTTGCTTGTAAGCTTTCTTTTACTTGGTGTGTGTACATGTATTTATTTTACACATAATGCATATTCTGCTGTTTATACTACACATGCATGATTGTATGCACTTAGGATATAATTTAAGCACATACGCATATGCACACAAACATGTATGCATACACATACATGCGTACAAGCACATACTGCCACAAGCACATGTACACACACACACACACACACACACACACACACACACACACACACACAAAGTCTCTCTCACGTGCATGTACACAAATACACACACACACACACACACACCTTGAATTGGCTTCCTTTACCTTCACTCCCCCCTGCCACAACATTTATGCAAATGGCCTTGAAAAAAATACTGCTAAAGAAAACACTCTGGCCTCTGACTACTTAAAGCCAGATGCAGAGAAAGAGGGCTTGCCACAACAACAGCACACAGCCCTGAGTTAAATTGACCACCCCCCCACCCCCACCCCCCACTCTTATTTTTCTCTCCAGAGGTCAATCTCTCCCCCCTCACCCATCTGTTTTTCTGTCCCCACATTTCTTCTTCTGCGTTCGTGGGCTGCAACTCCCACGTTCACTCGTATGCACACGAGTGGGTTTTACGTGTATGACCGTTTTTACCCCGCCATGTAGGCAGCCATACTCCGTTTTCGGGGGTGATATCTGTTGATTTTTGGGGGGGGGTTTTGTTGTTTTTTGTTTTGTTGCTTCTCACTGCACCTGTTGTGAACCTTTTATTTTTACACTCTTTGAGTGTGTGCATTCTGAAAACCAGCCTTTTTGTCCTCATAATGATTTTTTTTTTTTTTTTTTTTTGATTTTTTTTTTTTTTTTAAGACTATAATTGTGAGCAGTTTTGATTTTGGTAAAATGATGGAGTCTCCCGTTGGTCCGACAGATGAGTAGGCAGGTAGACTTATCTGTCGGTGTGTGTCCTCATATGGGAGAAGTGGCTGATTCTGGATTTTTTGGTAAAATAATCGGTTAATGAAGAACTGAACTGTTCACAACTGTGTTGATACAGTACTGTTACCTGTGAATGTATTCATTAGATAAGGCAAAAGTAAAATGCTTTAAACTATTTTAAGTGGAATAATGCAGCAGCACCTACACTTGTGCAAACACACACACACATACTGTATCTCGCATATAATGTGCACACACACACATGCACATGCACACACACACACACGGAACCACATGCTTCCTTTCAGATGTCATATATTCCATAAGCTGATTTACCTGAACTGAACCAAGTTAACAGAAAAGATGTATGCTCATAATTATGTACTTGCAACACAACACACAAAGTTCACACACACACACACACACACACACACACACACACACACACACAAGTGCACACATGCACGCACACATTTTCACATATACATAAGCACCCCACTCACTAACATGCAAATTAAACCCACTAGTAATGGTTACCCAGCCCCCACAAGCACACCATGCACAGACACACAGTTTATCAACAGTTCACACGCCACAATTCCTGTCTGAAAAGTTTTCTAGGGCAGAACGGACTACTGACACATGTGCTTTGTGCTGTGAGGTAGTGCTCAGTGGCCTGAAACAGATGTCTGACGCTTGAAATCGTTCAACTGTACAGCCAAGAAATGGGTCAGGAATGTAGGGTACAAAAAATATCCAGGTCACCGTTTTGGAAAATCATTGCTAGAGGGGGAAATGGAGTCCTGAGTGCGACAGAGCTGTGATTTGTGTGTGTGTGTGTTGTGTTTTGTTTTGTTGTGTTTTGTTGTTGTTTTTTTGGGGGGGGGTTGTTTTGGGTTTGTTGGTGTGTTTTTTTTTTGGGGGGTGTGGGGGGGGTATGTGTGTGTGTACATATTAAGTGATATGTATTGGTGAATAGTTTTGGTGACATCTGGCTTCAAGAAGTATCTTTGTGTGTGTGTGTATGTTACCTCTTAGTTAACATTATTTTGGTTTCTGTTTGTCAGGTTTAATGAACTGACAGGTAGTCTGCCCAGAAATGGCCTGCCCCTTTGTGTAGCCAGGGCTGAAAGCAAAATTTGATTGAACTTGGTGTGTGTGTGTGTGTGTGCACATGCACATGCAAAACCTATTTTCAGAAAAATCGTGTGTGTAAAGAGTGTGTGTGTGTGTGTTTGCATGTGCACATGTGAAACCTAGTTTTCAGAAAGATTGTGTAAAGAGTATCACTATCAGTATGTGTGTGTGTGTGTGTGTAAAACTGGATTAGACCAGTTTTTGTTTTGAATCTTGATTACAGGTTTTGTTTTCCCACTGAGGCAGGTAAAGCCATGACCTGATTGAGCAAGAATCACAATGATTATTTTGTTTGTGTTTTTTCTTTTGGTGGTGAGATGGAATTTGAAAGAGAGAGTATGAGTGTGGTGCCTGTATTTCAGTCATGGATTTCATTCTTTTAAAATGTAGACACCTCTTTTTCAACACTGACACACACTAAAACACACACACACACACACACACACACACACACACACACACACAGCACAGCACAGCACAGCACAGCACAGCACAGCACAGCACAGCACAACACAGCACAGCACAACACAACACACACACACACACACACACACACAGAGCAATGCAAAATGGCTACAACAAACAATGGATAGTAAAATCAAACATACATGTATTCATATGGTGGCAACAGGGGACACATGTGATGAAACAGTGACAAATTTACCAGTTAATCTATGCGTGTGAAGCTGTTTTCTGACTGGGCTCAGCAGCTGAGTGGTTACAGCATTGGACTTACATCTGAGGGTTCTAGGTTCAAACCCCAGTCACAGCATCTGGTGGGCAAATAGGATAGAGGTTTTTCCTTGCAGATCAGTAGATAAAAGCACACCCCCGGTTAGTGCCTGAATCTTCTCTGTATAATCGTATGCATAACATCATTTAAAATGTAATTCATGTTTGGTGGGTTATGGAAAGTAGTGCATGCGTACACAGCATGGACACCCCTGAAAACGGTGTATGGCTGACAATGTGTTGGGGTATGAAAACAAAAACAACAAAAATGATTAAACACTTAAAAAGGCTACTCATAGATCTGTACAAGTACTAAAGAAAACCTGGCGTTTGAAGCCCACAGTCAAAGCAGAATGATTGCATCCTGTTGGGGTGTCAGTGATATTACCTGCATAGTCCCTGTACTGTCCTTAATAAGTTGATGGTTTAGGACCAGGGGAGTATTTCAAAACGATTTTTTACGAGGAATTTTGTACCCAAATAGTTTAAAATTGAAGGCATAGGGAGAGAGAGAGAGAGAAAGAAGAAAAAAATGGCTCCGCAGTGTCCACGGATATCAGATTATGTTTACTGTTTTGAACTCTCTTTTTTTCTTTTCTTTTTTTTCTTTTTTTTTTTTTTCTTTTTTGCTGACATCTGAAAGAAGCATTGAAGGTCTGGGCTCCGTGTAGTGGAGGTAGCAACAGTGGTAGGGAAGAGAAGGGAGAGGCCAGGGAGGTTTAACGGTGTTTGCCACCCACTTCTTAAGAAGAAACGGGGAGGAACGGGAGCTCAGCGTAGGGAAAGGGGGGGTTGGGAGGGGGTGGGGGCGGGAAGAATACAGAAGAAAGGGGGGGGGGGGGAAGTGGGCCAGGATGTTTGGTTCCCAGGAATTCCTAGGTAAGGGGGAATGGTTGGGGGATGAGGCATGGATTTGGAGAAGGTGAAAAAGAGGAAGTATTTTTGAAGGTGACGGGTCGGATGATATATATCTCTCTAGTTTGGTAGGAAGGGGCTAGAGAAGGGTAGGAAAGCTACCCGTAAGAATGTTATTCTTGTTTAAAAACTGCTGATGGAAAATTATTTGATTTGGAAAGAATTAAAAGAAAAAAAAATTGTTTCTGATATTTCATTTACATTCGCAACAGGTATTGGGGCAAAACGATTTGTAAGGGTACTGCTGGTTGGGAAAGTAAATTGAATGAGCAGTTTGGAATATTTCAGAGACTGTACATACATGTTAGAAAATGTTGGTTAAGTGCTCGAGTAAATGGAACAGGCACTTCAGTCTGAAAGAAATCAGGAACAGAAAGCCTCAGGAGTTTCAACCCTGGTGTGATAATAGCCACACAACTAGCACACAACTTTTCTCACACACATGCATGTTAGTGCACATACACACACACACACACACACTCACACACACACACACTCTCTCTCTCTCTCTCTCTCTCTCTCTCTCTCTTTCTGTCTGTCTCTCACTCAATCATCACCCACCCTTATTCACACTCTCATTCACTCACACACACACACACACACACACACACACACACACACACACACACACACTGAATGGCCCCACACATAAGAGAGGGTTGGTATCTCGAGAATAGTATCTGTGACTTTGGACCCTCACAACGATGTTAGAAACAGGATCTTCACAGTTGAAATGTTTTGTTGTTTCAAGCATTAATTTTTTTCTTTCTCACCTGCAGGAGCTATCCTGTCGTATCACCTTACACCTGTCCTCATTTTTTCCTTCAAGTGTAGATCCTGTTCCACCTGTCAAACTAAGCTGCTGCTTCTCTTCTTTTTGGGTATAGGCAGCCAACATCTACATCAAGACGAATCGGCCGCACTTTTCACTTTGGAAAAAAGCTTCCCGCTCCGGTTGGATGAGCACATGTCAGTTTTCTAGTCCACAGGGGTGTTGCCAGGTCTGTTTCCGAATTGGTGGGAGAGGGGAGAGGGAGGGAAGGGGTGGAGGGTGAGGGAAGGGGTTAGTGCAGAATGGAGTGGACAGTGGGCTCAAATCGGACAACAGGGACCTCACAGTGAATTGTCAGTGTCACCGCTGGAAGGATGGGGCTTAGTTACAGCGGTGCTGACACAGATTACTGACCAGCACTATAAGTGTTCACATGAATTTTTTGTCTTTTTTTTTTCTGGTACACACCATGTATTATTATATATCATGTGCACACCATATGGATAGATACATCTGAAAAGCACCTCAGGAAAACTGCCATGAACACTACTGTCACACACACACACACACACACACACACACACACACACACACACACACACACACAATCACAATATATTATAAATACATACATGATAAAACGCACATGTGTTCAAGTACTTGGACGTACATTTACTCCAAAAACAATATCAAGAGAGTAGATATTTCTTCCCACTCATTCATGATGAAAGTGAAACCAGTGTATGAGGGAAACGGGCAGGGATGTGTGTTTGTGAATAAACCATACATGCATAAGCACAGGTACTCTTTCATTCTATCCTCGCCCCACACCCCCACCTTCAAAAGAGACTTTTTTCCCCCACAACTCCTCCATAACCATTGATTAATAACATTGTGCTTTTAATTATCCTGCAAACCTGACAGAAGTATATACTGCTGATGAATTTTTTTTATATCCCCTTTTTCAGAACAACTCGACGTGTAGTTTCGGGTTATTCAGTGAGCGGCCACTAACAGGTTGTGTGTAACACGATATATTTACGATCGCTTGACACAAAGGAAGTTGTGTGATAGCTTGACCCCAAGCACTTGAGCTCACGTGGCTCTCAAACAGGAAGATTGTGTTGTGCAGGTTGAAGTAAGTGCCTTATCAGTTGGGTTCAGGTTGGATAGGGTAACGGGGGGGTGGGATTGTACCCAGGTTGTCTTCCACTTCCTGGTCCGGATGGATTTTTCTTTCACAACAACTGTGTTTTCACATGCCACTACACTTAGGTACCCAGAAGAATTAAGAGCAACATATTTTGAACTTGTTGGAAAGTTAGGGTGGAAAAAAAGGGCATATTCATGTATATCTGATTATTAGTGTTAATTAGCATTTTAAGCATTATAAAAAACGGATTATAGAGAGACGCATTCAGATTAATTGGATTTTTTTGGTGGTGTATGCCAGATTGTTTCAGGCATGGATGGTTGGGTTATAGATACATACATACATTTGGATGTTGATTTACACAAATAACAGCATTTGCTAATGTGTGTTTTTTGCAGTGTTTCATCAACAACAAGTTTGTCAACTCTGTGAGCGGCAAGACTTTCCCTACGATAGACCCCCGCAATGAGAACACCATCACTGAGGTGGCTGAAGGGGACAAGGTAATAAGATAAGATAAGAATAACTTTATTATCTCCAACTGGAGAAATTTGGTCAGGTGCATTATCACAACATAGACAAGTAAACAACATGGGGACCATAACTGTAAAAGTCAACAACAGCTTTTACGAATATTACAAAGATACAAATGTAAAAAATATCACATACATCGTTTCATACATACATCCACACACTGCAGGTAATAACTAGTATTCTTAATGTAAAAACAGAAAGAATTAAGAAACATTATTTGAATAAAATTATAAACATAGCCTACTATACTGCACATTGATTATAATAGACAGATAAGATAAGAATAAAGATGAATTGCGGAAAACCACAACCAGATAATCAGCACACACCCGCACCACCCACCCCACACATGCAGATTACTTGATTAAACAAGAGTAATAAACATATGTTCTCAAATAAAAGCATTTCACATATTCGCTTTTGAAAACATTGCAATTAATTATTACATCTTTTATTATATATTACATCAATCTGTCTGTGGTGTATCTTGTGTGGTTGGTGACATTCATGGTTATCGTTGACACCCACCTCGGGTAATCTGGCCAGTGGAGCTAGACATCCCAAGGATGTTTTGGGGGGGGGGGGGGGGCTATCTAACACTGCACTCACACCTCCAGAACAAAAACATGTTTAGATGGGCAGTGAAACAGCCAGTGTTTTAATGTTTCATGTGTTTGAAACACTTCTACTAGTGAAGTCAAAAGTTTATTCATTGGGAATATGTAAGAAATGATTTAGTGTATAAAAAATTTAAAAAGTGGTTTTACGTTTGACATTGGTCATCAGTGAAGGTGCCTGATAGACTGATTTTTAGACTACACATGTTGGTGGTAGTTTTTACATTCTTCTGACCGGAAGACCTATTCTTTATCTCTATTTTAGTCATTTCTTGTGGGTGACGGACCTGTGTGTGCGCATGCAGCAGAGCATGTATATTTGTCTTACTAATTATGTACAGTCATGAGCCATCAGTCATACACAGAGTCCTAGCCAACACTGTGACCATCTGGGTTAGGGCACGTGGTATTTTTGCTGCGTATTAGCATTGGGGAATTAACATTCACATCAGCTGTTGCATTTGTGTGCTTTCACATAAACAGCTGCCAAATATGAAAAACAGAGTATAACCTTGGCATATAACCCCAGACCCAAAGTGGACCTCTATAGCACTTGTGTAGCAGTATTGTCATCATCATTTATCATCATATATAGAAAGAAATTGTTGCCCCTGTATCTTTAGCCTTTGATGCCAAGCTCTCATGGTGACTTGAATGTCAATTTCCCCTCCACTTAAGGCTTATATTATAAGCTCCTGCTACTGTCTTCAGTGGTAACAAGTTTAATTTGGAATTGTTGTTGGAGGGACATTGTAGCAGTCATTACTCTTCTAGAGAAACTAATTCAGTCTTGCTCCTATGGTTCAAATTAAATCCAAGTGTATTAAAAAAAAAAAAAAAAAAAAAAAACCATAAAAATCATTTTAGCCATATATATACACATAGATATACTGTTCTGCACTTTGCATTGATGTTTTGTCTCCCACTTTTATTTATGTTCAACTTCCAAGACCCAAGTTGCTGGCATGGAAATGGAAATATCATACATTTATTAGATTTCGTAAAGCAAAAATACAGCCTTGATATTGTCTTTAACTTCTGAGTTATATACACAACAATGATAAATAAATGAGTGATTTCACAGCCAGAATATATGCTTCATACTATTATTATATGAGCTATAAGCATGTGCAACAATGAATAAATGAGTGATTACATAGCCAAAATATATGCTTGATAGTGATACTGTCTTTAACTTATGAGCTTTGAATATACACAAATGATAAATAGATGAAAGTGATTACACAGACAGAATATTTGCTTGATACCTCCCCATTAACTTATGAGCTATAAAGTATAAGCATGTGCAATGATAAATAAATGAGTGATTACATTGTCAAAATACATGCTTGATACTGCTGATCTGATGGTCATAGACTTTAGTTGAACGCGACTATCATACTTTCTTAGATTACGAGCAATGAGCATGCGCAACAGTGATGAATAAATGAGTGATTGCATGACCAGCATTTATGCTTGATACTGCTATCTTAACTTGTGAGCTCTAAGTCTACACAACTATGATAAATAAGTGAAATTGTGATCACACAGCCAGAATTTATGCTTGAGGCTATTTTTCACACCACAGTGACAAAATGAATAGACTTGTAAATGAAAGCGGTGGTGTCCTTGATGTGGTTAACGTTTTTGCTTATTTGTTTATTTATTTATTATTATTCTTGTCACTGTTTGTTCTTTGTTATTTTTTGTGGGTTTTTTCCCCCTACATTTCATTTTGTTTCTTTATCTATCTGCTTATTTTATTCTATTTTAATTATACTTTTTGTTAGTTTGTTTATTCATTTATTTATTCATTCATTCATTTAATGATGTATCCATTTATTTGCTCATCCACCTTTTTTTCCCACCGCAAGGCCTGACTAAGCAGCGTGTTTGGTTGCACTACTGTTCAAGCATCTGCTTAGCAGCTGTGGTGTGGCCTATATGGATTTGTATGAACGCAGCGATGCCTCCTTGAGTAACTGAACTGAACTGGTTAACATGGTGGTGGTGGTGGTGGTGGTGGTGTCACCAGGCGGACGTGGACCTGGCAGTGAAGGCAGCGAAGGAAGCATTCCGCCTGGGGTCACCATGGCGCACCATGGACGCCTCACAGAGGGGCCGCCTGCTCAACACACTGGCCGACCTGATTGAGAGGGACCGCCAGTATCTGGCTGTGAGTGGAGTTTTGTCTTTTAAAAAAAACAAAAAACTTTTTGGTTTTTAAGTTTTATTGGCTAGATTTCATGTATGCTTGCAATTTATTCATGTTGTGAGTGTGTGTTTGTGTGTGTGTTTTTGTGTTAGTGTCTGGTTGTGTGTGTGTGTGTGTGTGCCCTTGCACTTAATGCTCCTGACAAATTGCCGGTTATAAGAATTGTTTGTTCATTGTTTATTTCTGGCATCTTTGTTCTTATCCGTTGTTTGCCGTTATCGTTCTTCTGCGTTTTGCGAACATTGTTAGCATTTCTTGTAATGTGTGTGTGCTGTGTGCCTTTCAGTCTCTGGAGACGCTGGACAATGGGAAAGTGTACACACAGAGCTTCCTGGCTGACTTGGCCCTCACCATCAAGTGCTACAGGTAACACACACAGACACGCGTAATCGCACGCACGCATACAAGCATGCACGCACGCACACTGTACGTACACGCATGTGAACCATTCACCAACTGCGCATATCCCCTTACCCTTCCTCCTTCTGCCCCCACTCTTCCTCCCAGCCTGAACACGCACACAGAGATTGATGTACCTTTGTCTTATGTAGTTATTGTCGACCTCCAAAATAGTTTGCATGAATAAATCTCTTCTTTTTTTCTTCTCTTTATTACGACTTACTCATTAGAATTTCTAAAAGATATCCCATTTGTTTGTGAGGTAAAAGAGATACATGCCTGTCAAACATTTACATAACAGGTGCACAAACCCTGTTTCCCTTAGGACTAAAGGTGCACAAAGCACACCTGTATACATATCCCAGTGATGTGGCTCCCCACATGCAGGGATGTATCGGTTGATTTTGAGTCCTTTTGCTGTCAGTGTTATTTAGGCTAACAGCCTTATGATTGGAGCGTTTGTCAATTGTGTTAAGTGTTAGTGCATAGTGGTTGAATTTGGGTCACTTGAGAAGTAAATGTACAAAAATCTGGGACAGTGTCGTGATATTCCTGGAAACAGGTGTGGTTTATTGATCTGTCAGAAGGAAACCGAACAAACCTGTCTGTGCAATGTTTGCTGCAGTTAAGAGTATCTGGCTGCACATCTGTAAAGCTTCTACCTTTGTGCAGCTATATTTACGTGGACATTCTCACTCTTTTGTTTTTAGCTGCAACTGAAGTGAGCATGCCTATGTTTACAGACAAATGTGTGCACAGGCACAGACCTTTGTCCACGCACATGCATTACGAACATACCAAAAAGAAGAGTGAAAGCCAGCAGGCATTTGTTCTCAGACAAAAATGATTTTACATTCTCCAGCACATCTGGCAACAAATGTATGGCTGCGTTTAGTGATGACAGTTCTTAATTACATAGAGAGAGAGCACGAAGCAACTTTTAGGGGCGAAACAGATCAGGTTGTGAATTTTCAGTTGTCCACCTACATTTTTTATACCTATGAATATTTGCCATATGGGGTTTCAAAAGGAATATTTTGTTTTATTTGTACATGAACAGTGAATATTTTCGTCACTAATTGACTGGAGCCTTCATTCATGTAAAGAGATGAGAGAAAATCTTCCTAATGCAGCATTGTTGGGTAAAAATTCAGACACTGGGAGGGATTGTGACCTATCTGACATGGAGGAGGGCCAGCAGCAGCAGCTATGGCATGATTTGAGTTCATGTTTTTTAAATGGATATCTGTCTGACATTGTTTCAGATACTATGCTGGCTGGTCAGACAAGCACCATGGGAAAACCCTGCACATCGGTCAGTCTGAATTTGAATCTCTCTGCCTCTTTGTCTTTCTGTCTGTCTGTCTTTCTCAGTCTTTTCACCTGATGCTCTGTTAGCTTTCCTACCTGGTCCATTGTTAGATATTGTCAAAAGATGGTGTTAGGTGAAAAGTTTGCTTCTCATCCATTTTGTTTGTTGTTAATTTTAGGATCATTGTTTTATAAAGTAAATTGTGTTTTAAAAAAAAAAAAAAAAAAAAAACAAAAAACAACACAAACAAACAAAAAACTAATCAAAGCCCTGTACATAGTAATCATTCACTCGAACAGCTGACAAATGCAGATCAAAATACCAAAACGCTGTTCATTCTAAATCATTCACACACATGCTCAAGAATAGCTTACAAGGATGGATTGATTGATGTGGAACCTTCTATAGCGCCTATCCTCGGTCAGAGACCAAGCTCTGAGCGCTTTACATACACGGGGACATTTGCACCACAGGCTGCCTACCTGGGTAGAGCCGACTGACGGCTGCCACTTGGCGCTCATCATTCGTTTCCTGTGTCATTCAATCAGATTTCAGGCACACACACACATACACACTCAGACAGACATGTAACATTTTACGTGTATGACCGTTTGTTTTTTATTTACCCCACCATGTAGGCAGCCATACTCCGTTTTCTGGGGTGTGCATGCTGGGTATATTCTTGTTTCCATAACCCACCGAACGCCGACATGGATTACAGGATCTTTAACGTGCGTATTTGATCTTCTGCGTGCGCATACACACGAAGGGGGTTCAGGCACTAGCAGGTCTGCACATATGTTGACCTGGGAGATCGGAAAAATCTCCACCCTTTACCCACCAGGTGCACCGCGATTCGAACCCAGGACCCTCAGATTGAAAGTCCAACGCTTTAACCATTCGGCTGTTGCACCTGTCTTTCAAGGATGAGTGAAAGAGGGGAGAATGAGACACCAAGAATTGTTGGTAAAAACACAGCACCTGACGTTGAACATTGTGAAACACGGATTTGAACAGTGGGATGAAACGTTTCAGACGGTGACCAGTTTGCGTACACTCGTCACGAGCCCATCGGGGTGTGTGGGCAGATCATTCCGGTGAGTGTTCCGTTTTCCTGTGACGTGCATTTCACTCTGTTGCATTTTCCCTTTTTATTATACTTCAGTGTGTTTATATTGTTTGATTTTTTTTTTTTTTTTTTTGTTTGGTTTTTTGGTTTTTTTCCAATTGTCTGTAATGTTTTACACAAATTTAGTATGGGTTCGCAAGGCCTGACCAGTATCACTGGGTTTGTGTGAAGATCAGGCATCTTCTGCTCCTTTTCTGTTTGCAAAGCATATTAGTTGTAGCATTTATGAATCGGTCTGCACATTGTGACAGCACCTTGAAACTGAAGCTGAACTGTGCTGCTCTGAAAAAACAGTGAATGCATTTTCCGTCATGAACTTTGTTGAAAGTAGTGTTTGAGACGCATGTTTGTTCATGTTGTGTATAGTAGTGCAGGTGGGTATGTTTATGTGCACTAGAATTGAGACAGGTGAATAAACAGCCTATTTTAGTTTAAACAGTCAGATATTAACAATGAATCAGACATGTGAATCACTGAAATTAGTTTCACTGTGAAACATTGATGATAATGATAGCAAATATTTCTACAGTTCTGTAGCACTTAGTCTGTAAAGGAATAACTGCAACTCTAAACCAGCATTAAATCTCTACTGCCAATTAGCTCCCCTGACTTCTTCACAGACGACCCATTTGTATGGTTAAGAAATAAAATCATCAAAAAACAAATGTTAGAGAATTTATTAACTGAAAACATCCAAACCGATCAGTAATATAACAAGTTGGTCAGGAACAAAATGTGAAACTTTCTAACTTATGCTATCATACAGTGAGATGATGAAAGTATCCATATTTTTTCTTTGAAATTTTCAACACTGATGACTTGTAAACGAATCCAGGAAAGCACACAGAGTTTGAAATGATTGAATTCGGAACGTTACATAGCCATAATAGGGCCCCTTTGTCTAATTCCGTCGTCTGCCTTGTGACTAAGAAGAAACTGGGTCAGATGCCATTGTTGGCACGTACTGTTAACATGAACCAGTCACTCCTGCTCGCTGGCACAGCAACACACACTGCATTTATTGGTCACACTGGAGAGTGGAAAGGTCAGTTAAGATATTCTTAGCTAATGACATCAATATGCAAATTAAGCGCCACTCCAAAAATTCAAAACTTTCTAAGGCCCCGTTCAGGGTCCTTCGTCTGGAGTGAGTTAACATTGAGCCTGTTGTTGGATTGAATGAAATAACTGCAACTCTAAGCCAGCATTGAGGCATTGCAGTCATGAAATGACCACAACTGTACAATGTCCACCTGTGTTTGCAGTGGAACTTCCCCCTGCTGATGCAAGCGTGGAAGCTGGGCCCGGCGCTTGCCATGGGCAACACAGTGGTCATGAAGCTGGCTGAGCAGACCCCCCTCACCGGCCTCTACGTCGCCAAGCTGATTGAAGAGGTGAATGCATGGGACTCCCTCACAGCCTGCCTGCAGCTTGTGTGGTTATCACGATGACGGGTACAATAGCTGAGTGGTTAAAGCGTTGGACTTTCAATCTGAGGGTCCCGGGTTTGAATCTTGGTGACGCCACCTAGTGGGTGAAGGGTGGAGATTTTTCCAATCTCCCAGGTCAACATAGGTGCAAGCCTGCTTGTGCCTAAACCGCCTTTATGTGTATACACTAGCAAATCAAATAACGCAGGTTAAAGATCCTGTAATCCATGTTAGCGTTCGGTTAGTAATGGAAACAAGAACATACCCAGCATGCACACCCCTGAGTATGGCTGCCTACATGGCAGGGTAAAAATGGTCATACACATAAAAGCCCACTTGTGTATGGTACGAGTGAATGTGGGAGTTGCAGCCCACGAACGAAGAAGAAGGTGTTATTACGATGTTGATGATGTAACGTATGTGGATTTGTCTGAATGCAGTGACACAGCCTTCAGTTTACACCACCTTGAGAAACTTGAAACTGATGATGGTGATTTGGGTACTTGCATAGTGCCCTTCCTCCGGTCAGAGACCAAGCTCTGTGCGCTTTACAGACAGTCATTTGCACATTTGACAGTACTTTACCCTTTTCTTTTGCTTGGTTTTGTGTGTGTGTGTTATTGTCCAGCTGTTTTGTTTTTGTAGTGGGACAGTTTGAACTGGGTTTTTTTATGTGCCTTATATGTCGAGAAAGGGTTGTGGGTGAGGGGGTGGGTGGTCCTCTTTTTGTTTAATTTCTTGTTAGGGGTGTAAGTTGCTGTTTCTCTTCTTATTTAGCCATCTTTTTTTTTTTTTTTTCTTCTTTTTTCTTTTTTCCTCATATTTTGATTGTATGGGGTTTTTTGTTTGGTTGGTTGGTTGTTTTTGTTGGGGGTGGGGGTGGGGGTCGGGAGTGTGTGGGAGTATGTGGCTTATATTCCCCAAGAAAGCGCTGTTTTAAATTTCTGGATTTGTATTGATTGATTGCATTTTTACTGTGGTATATTATTACCTTTTTGCCTAGCCCTTGAACTTGAACAATACTGATTAAGAATGTTGGGGGGGGGGGGGGGTTTTTTTTCGCTTTTGTTTCTTTTTACGTCTTATGCCCGACTTTCTTTTCAGTTGTTTTTCTTCACCTCCCCCCTCCCCACGTTCTGCAGGATTTAGATTCTACAGGACATTTATTAATAGTATTTTCAGCCCTGAGAGGCTCTGTGGACGGCTGGGCAAACAGCAACAAGGATTATAACAGCGATGGTTCTGTGGCAGGCTGGCTTCCCACCAGGTGTGGTGAACATCATCCCTGGGTTCGGACCCACGGCCGGCGCTGCCATCGCCTCCCACATGGACGTGGACAAAGTGGCCTTCACCGGATCCACTGAGGTTGGTCTGCCGGTGGCTGGGTGCTTGTGTTCAAGCCCAGTGAAGTCGGCTTGTATTTCTGTCAAGAAAAATTCACATGTGGTTGGTTGTAGATACTGCTCAGAATACAAACAGAGGATATGCATTTAAGAGGCTTGTGTGTGTGTGTCAGTGTTGACAGAGACCAAATAAAATTTTGTCAACGTATCTAAGAACATTGAACATATCTATGGAAAATTTAGTTAAAAAAAAAAAAAAAAAAAAATCAGAACGGTAAGAGTAATTAAGAACGTAAAACTACAACATTGGCATGAGCAGTTTCTAAATGATAAATGTTTTTGTTATTAGCGTTATACTGTGATCATGATGAAAGACCATAGGCATTTTATGAATATTGTAAATTACAAACATCAAGAGTAAAATCTGCTGACAGACCAAAGGCGTTTTAAACCCAGAGTAAGTGAATAATTGGTATTTCTTGTATGAGAGGCTGAAATTGGATCATTCTTGGTATTTGCTTCGTTTGTCAAGTTTAGACGTGACAGCATTAACAGTGTACAGCTAGCAATATCTTGAGTCATAATAATGATGGCTGTCGATTGATAATGGCAGTTGAACTGTTGTTCCTGATTGAGAAATATGGAATTTTTCATTCCATGCAGGTTCAAAACCTGGTTGGTTCATGAATTGAGACCGCTTATATGTAACTTATGTTCTTGTCTGTGTACATAACATCATTTTCAAACTGAGCCAAACAGTTTGTGCTGTAAAAAGTGTTCATTATCTAAATGGCCCTGTGTGGTTACCCTGGGCCCTAAGGAACAATAATTTATGACAAGTAAATGCTGAAGGGGATGAATAGCATGTGTTTCGTGGGCATGTCGGTTAATCCTAATATACCTTTCACAGATTGGTCAGCTGATTCCGGTAATGGCAGCTCAGAGCAACCTGAAGCGTGTGACCTTGGAGCTGGGTGGCAAGAGCCCCCTGGTGGTGCTTGCTGATGCCGACAGTAAGGAGGCAGTTCATTGTGTGTGAAACGGGAGTCAGGGTTTGTCACTGGGTCTCCGATAGATGGTGGTGATTTTGGTTGTTTTTTGTTGTTTTTTTCCATAACGCTGTGTCGTTATTTTACTGAAAAATTGAGTTTATTGCTTAAATCAGTGGCAGAATGACTCAAAGGGAGATAATTCTGGAGCTGTTTATCTGTACAATGTTTGGAGAAAAAAGAACTCTTTAAAACTGACATAGATTTTGTTTATATGACAGTGTGAAATGTTCAGCATTTATGAAAGCCAGCTCTTTTTTTTTTTTTTTTAAGTAAAAATCGGGTTAGTTGAAACTCCATAATATCACTCAAGACTGATTTAAAAGGGGAGAAAAAAGTATTTTTTAAAGATTTGTCAGTATATGGAATTGTTTGCTTTTTGATACAAGTGAATCACTTTGAACTGTTCATTCACAGCCTGTGACCAGCAAAAATATGCAGAACATAGCAGGCAAAAGGCTACAGTCTGTCAGCTACACACTGACAACATGATAGCATTAAAACAACCTAGCCACCTGCACGGGCTGTTCTGATGGGAGCAACAGCCTTGTGGTCAGAGCATCAGTCTTTCACTTAGGGTCCTGAGTTCAAACTCCAGTCATAGCTTCTGGGGGGTGTTAAGGGTGGGGATGTTTTTTCCAGTATCAACATAGGTGCAGACTCCATAGTGCCTTAATTCTGCTTGTGTGTACTGAACAATCAGATATGCATGTTAGAAATGTTGTAATCCATGTCCGCAATCAATGTGAACATACCCAGCATGCATACCCATGAAAACTTGAGTTTGGTTGTCTAAGTAAAACAGGTCATACTTGAAGTCCCACTCATGCTTGGAAGTGAACATAATTAAGTCCGTAACTGTTCTGAAAATGTGGCTGACTTAGGTCTACCAATAGCATAGAAAACCTCTGGAACAGATTCTGAGGGAATGTTTTTATTTCGTTTTTATTGTGTAGTGTGTGTGTGTTTGGCAGTCAGGAACATAATCCTGTTCTTATCTCGATAACAACGTTGGTATTGTACCTCACTGTGTGAAAGATGTATGATGTATTATTTGTTGTCTTTTTTGGTTGGTTGGTTTGTTGTTTTTGTTTGCTTTAAAGCTGTATACGGATGCTGTAGGCAGCCGGTTGAGCTATAAGAAATGCTGATAAGAATGACAGTGATGGCATTGATAATAATAATACAATGATAGTAATGATAATTAATTGGAGACCTAACGACACTGGTGCTGTGTCTGCCAGTGGACCACGCCATAGAGCAGGCCCACTTTGGGCTGTTCTTCAACCAGGGCCAGTGCTGCTGTGCTGGGAGCCGCATCTTTGTGGAGGAGAAGATCTACGATGAGTTTGTGGAGCGCAGCGCAGCACGCGCCAAGAACAGGAGTGTCGGGGACCCCTTCTCCTCAGTGGAGCAAGGGCCGCAGGTGAGGGATGGTTTGGTGATGATACGGATTATGGATACTTAGTTGACGGGCGCAATAGCCGAGTGGTTAAAGCGTTGGACTTTCAATCTGAGGGTCCCGGGTTCGAATCACGGTGACAGCGCCTGGTGGGTAAAGGGTGGAGATTTTTACGATCTCCCAGGTCAACATATGCGCAGACCTGCTAGTGCCTGAACCCCATTCGTGTGTATATGCAAGCAGAAGATCAAATACGCACGTTAAAGATCCTGTAATCCATGTCAGCGTTCGGTGGGTTATGGAAACAAGAACATACCCAGCATGCACACCCCCGAAAACGGAGTATGGCTGCCTACATGGCGGGGTAAAAACGGTCATACACGTAAAAGCCCACTCGTGTGCATACGATAGAACGCAGAAGAAGAAGGATACTTAGCACCTATCCTTGGTTGGAGACCAAGCTCTGAGTGCTTTTAAAACTCAAGGTCACTTGCACAGCAGGCTGCCTGCCTGGGGAGAGTCAGATTTCAGGCACGCACACATACACAGACACGTAACATGTTATGTGTATGACCCTTTGTTCATGTACCCCGTCATGTAAGCCATACTCTGTTTTCAAGGGTGTGCGTACTGGGTATGTTCTGGTTTCCATAACCCTCTGAACACTGACATGGATACAGGATCTTTCACGTGCATATTTGATCTTTTTTGTGCATATAAACATGAAGGGGGTTCAGGCACTAGTAGGTCTGCACATATGTTGACTTTTGAGATCGGAAAAGTATCCACCCATTTCCCACCAGGTGCTGTTACTGAGATTCAAACCCAGGACTCTAATATTGAAAGTCCAACACTTTAACCACTTGGCCGTTGGGCCCGTGAAAAGTCCTATCCATGATGGTGGACAGCGTTTATGAGGGGACAGGGGGTGGGGTTGCATATGCGTGTGTGTGTCCGTGTCCTGCTCAGTTATCTGCACCATTTTTGTGACATTACTTCAATAACTACTCATTACATTCTGAGTCTCCCGTCGCCCACAGCCACAATCAGGTTCGTCTTCTGCAGTCTTAGCATTGGCAGCCCACAGGGAACAATCAGTGTCAGGTTTTCAGGAGGCCACACACCAGAGAAGACCCTGCACTGCTGATTAGTCAGTTTGGTGTTCAGGTGATCCAGATCAGTAGGAGGGCTTATTAAGTGGTGTCCTGCATATTTTGAGTCAGAACGAGCACTATTGATACACTGCTGAAGTGACGCAGTGCAGGGTCTCCGCTGCTGTGTGGTTGCCTGGTGACCTAATATTTCCTGTGGACTGTGGGGCTGAGATTGTGGCAGAACAAACCCAGGCGTGGCTGTGTACGGGGGACTTGGAATGAGTGGTGTTGTAGTAATGCCTCAGAAACAGCGCAGATGATAGGGCAGCAAACAAGAAAGAAGGGAAAAAAAAAGAGAGATGAGAGGGATTGATGAAAAGGAAGAAAGAATAGATTGAATGAGAGTGTGAAGGGGGTGTGGGGGACTGGGGTAAGAGAGAGAGAGAAGAGAAATAGGGAATGTGGGAAGAGAGAGGGAGAGATAAGACTTGATTCTCGGAGGCTGAAGCAAAGGCTGGCCAGAATGAACTGGGTGTGACTTGAGTTGAATGCATTGGTTTGTTACCATGCAGTCCTTTTTATTAGTGGGAAATGATTATACTTTTTAAATTATATATATATATATATATATATATATATATATACACGAGTCGTATATATATATATATAATATATATATGGTGGAGTGATGGCCTAGAGGTAACACGTCTGCCTAGGAAGCGAGAAAATCTCAGCGCGCCGGTTCAAATCGCGGCTCAGCCGCTGATATTTTCTCCCCCTCCACCAGACCTCGAGTGGTGTTCTGGGCGCTAGTCATTTGGATGAGACAATAAACCGAGGTCCCGTGTGTAGCATGCACTTAGCACACGTAAAAGAACCCATGGCAACAAAAGGGTTGTTCCTGGCAAAATTCTGAAGAAAAATCCACTTCGATAGGAAAAACAAATAAAACTGCACACAGGGAAGAAAAAAAAGAAGAAAAAAAAGGGTGGCGCTGTAGTGTAGTGACTCGCTCTCCCTGGGGAGAGAGCCCGAATTTCACACAGAGAAATCTGTTGTGAAAAAAACAACTAATAAAAATACAAATATATATATATATATAAGCAAAAAAAAACCAGCACATTATCTTCTGATTCATGGAAATTCCTATCCATGATAGATTGCTGGATAGTTTCACAGTGATAAAAAGTTTCTGTTATGGCTTGATGGCAAATTAACTAACAGTAATAAAATGCTGTTGATGTGACTGTTAGTGATTGAAGAGTTTGGGTTTTTTGTTCATTTAGAATGGTAATGGCTAGCCAGTTTCTCACAAATTTTGATGGGTATGGTGGAGTGTACATGCATAACTGTTCGTACATGCATGGGCACACACACACACACGCATGCACGCACACTCATATTCACTCACACGCTCTCACATTCACTCACACTCACTCTTTCACACTCACATGCTCACTGACTCTGACTCACAGTCTCCCCCTCACTCACTCTTATATACTTTGAAACACACTCATGTTCACTCACTCACTCTTATATACTTTGAAACACACTCATGTTCACTCACTCACTCTTATATACTTTGAAACTCACTCATGTTCACTCACTCACTCTTATATACTTTGAAACTCACTCATGTTCACTCACTCACTCTTATATACTTTGAAACACTCATGTTCACTCACTCACTCTTATATACTTTGAAACACACTCATGTTCACTCACTCACTCTTATATACTTTGAAACTCACTCATGTTCACTCACTCACTGTTATATACTTTGAAACTCACTCATGTTCACTCACTCTAATATACTTTAAAACTCACTGTTGCTCACTCACTTAAATATCCACTTAACTTTGGCACTGACTCACTTTTTTCCTGTCACTCGCTTTCATATATTTTAAAAGCTCGCTCACACTCAGTCCTCTCATATTCACTGACTTTTGCACTGACTCGCTTTCTTCCTCTCACTCTCCTATGCTTTAAAAACTCACTCAGTCACACTCACTCACTCTCATATCCACTTTTGCACTGACTCACTTTTTTTCCTCGCTCTCACTCACACGTACGTTAAATGAAACTCACTCACTCACTCACTCATACCCAATCACTCTCATACTCCACACTCACTCACATGAAAAGTGAAATGAAAACCTGAGGCATGTGCATGTTCAGGTGGACAAGGACCAGTTCACCAAGATCCTCAGTCTGATAGAGAGTGGCAAGAAGGATGGAGCCAAGCTGGTTGCGGGAGGGGGCAAGGCAGCCGACAAGGGCTTCTATGTTCAGCCCACCGTGTTCGCTGATGTGGGCGACAACATGCGCATCGCTCAGGAGGAGGTGAGTGTTGCCTCCTCTCTCTCCTTGTCAGCCTTTCAGCCCTGAAATGGCCCCTTAGTGGTCAGCTGGGCTATGGGCAACATTTGATTTTTGACTCACTTGTGTAAACAAAGTGAGTCTATGTTTTAACCCGGTGTTCGGTTGTCTGTGTGTGTGTGTGTGTGTGCGTCTGTGTGTCTGTGGTAAACTTTAACATTGACATTTTCTCTGCAAATACTTTGTCAGTTGACACCAAATTTGGCATAAAAATAGGAAAAATTCAGTTCTTTCCAATCATCTTGTTAAAAACAATATTGCACCTCTGGAATGGGCACAAAAAAATTAAAAAAGAAGCCTAATTATATGCAAACTGCATTTACTTTTATATTTATATTTTTTGTATTCTCTAAACTTGGCACTTTGACCTCTTATTCTGACACAACAACAAGAGTAGTCATTATCATTTTTTGTTCAAACAGGAACTTCTTTTGCTAAGCATGGAAGTTTTATTTATTTTGCAAACGTTTTGGTGCAGATAGTAAACAAGGGAAATTACTCTGTAATTAATGCTAGGGGACGTAATTTATCACAAGTGAGTCTTGAAGGCCTTGCCTCTCTTGTTATTTCATTTGTTAGTCTTGTATTTTGTTTGTTGTTTTATGTTGACAGTTTCTCTGTGTGCTGGTGATTTTGATTTATGCTGGAGAAAGCAAGCGTGGCATGAAAATAGATTTTTGATTTCTTTTTCCCCACGGTTACCTTTTGTGGATATGTATTCAGCAAGTGTCAGTGAAATTATGGTCAGGTTTGTGTTACTGAGTCTTTTTTCTTATGAAAGTGCAGGAGAGTCGTCTTGGGAAGTACTGACAAAAGAGGACACTGTATGAGATGGATGAGAAAAGGGTAGCTTCTACGTTACACTGTAACAATGATAATAAAGTGCTGAGTCTTGTGTATTTTCTGCTTCTCAACTCTGAAGTCATTGGAGTGTCGCACAGAACTGTTCACCAGATTCCTCCACGTCTTTCGGTTGTGTGTCAAACCATTTGCAGAGACCCATGATACACAATCTTGTGTATAGACAAATCAGAATGCTTTTACACCCGTTGTTCAGATGCATGTTTAGCTTGGAATCAAAGGGTTGAAAGACAAATCTTAAAAATATTTGTACACAAAAGGCTAGAGAAACAGTAGATGGAAAGAGGGAGGGGGAAAGAGGAGCTACTTGGAAAGGGGAAGGTTTTGAGGGCAGACCGAGTTCAGAGCTTTGAACATGAATATGGGGAACTCAATCCAAGTATGAAGTCCAGAGCAAGAACGGCATCTAACTGTGGAGGGTTAGAATGTGGGAATGTGAAAACATTGGATCTGAAGCTGATTGTATGGAGTGAGATAGGTTGCAGTAAGCTTGTGACAAGAATAATCTGTCATCATCAGTACTGACTGGGTGACAGTACGCAGGATGGGGCAAACACTACAAAAAGAGTTCCTTGAACATGGCTTGTCCTTGGACATGCATATCACCTGATCATTGTCAACAGCATTTCTCTGTGCTTTTGTCTCCAGATTTTCGGGCCAGTGATGCAGATCATGAAGTTCAAGGGTCTGGAGGAGTTCATTGACCGCGCACACAACACCATCTACGGTCTGGCCGCGTCCGTCTTCACCAAAGACCTGGAGAAGGCCATTTACCTGTCCAACAGCCTGAGAGCTGGCACAGTGTGGTGAGTTCAGGGACAAGGAAGGGGTGCGGGGGGGGGGGATGTGGGCTGCTGAACCTGGGATCCACTCATCTCGGGCAGGGAGGGGTGCACAAGGCTGCCTTTATCAGTTTGTTTTTCAAGTAGGCGTCAATGCATTCAGACAAATCCATATCTGCCATACCACATCTGCTAGGCATATGCCTGGCAGCTACGTAACCCAATATATTTGTCAGGCTCTGAGTGCATGCTTGTGTGTTTGTGCGCCTATCAGTTAGAGTGAATTTCTTTTGTTGTTTCTTCTTCTTTTTTTTATTTTTCCTTTTTTTTTATGTGGAAAAAAAAATTCTGATAGAGCAATAGTATACTTGTATCTTGCCATCCAGCAGCTTCAATAAACTTTGAATGTTATACAGCATCATAGTCATAGACTGACAGTGCTTACTGAACATTTCAGGGTGAACTGTTTCGATGTGTTTGATGCCTCGGCACCCTTTGGTGGCTACAAGATGTCTGGCAACGGGCGTGAGCTGGGTGAATATGGCCTGGAAGCCTACACTGAAGTGAAAACGGTGAGCAAGGCTTGTCATTTTCCTGTGTATGTCAGCTGTATGACGCTCAGTTATTGGCAGTTTGGTGCAGTGAGTCAGGAAGTTCAAGCGGCAAGATACAACTAGACATATTAGTGGTATAAGGTAGAAAACTCATGTCTGCTTTAAGTGTACACACTCAAGGCAGCAATAGCATTGCTGTGATGTTTTCTATGGCCTTAGTGGTTGGTGATGTGGAGTGATGGCCTAGAGGTAACGCGTCCGCCTAGGAAGCGAGAGAATCTGAGCGCGCTGGTTCGAATCACGGCTCAACCGCCGATATTTTCTCCCCCTCCACTAGGCCTTGAGTGGTGGTCTGGACGCTAGTCATTCGGATGAGACGATAAACCGAGGTCCCGTGTTCAGCATGCACTTAGCGCACGTAAAAGAACCCATGGCAACAAAAGGGTTGTTCCTGGCAAAATTCTGTAGAAAAATCCACTTCGATAGGAAAAACAAATAAAACTGCATGCAGGAAAAAATACAAAAAAAATGGGTGGCGCTGTAGCGTAGCGACGTGCTCTCCCTGGGGAGAGCAGCCCGAATTTCACACAGAGAAATCTATTGTGATAAAAAGAAATACAAATACAAAATCCACTTGTTTGAGAACTTAGGTTGAAAAGGGCATGTGATCGAGATGGCTTAACACATTGTTCATACAGTTCACTGAACATAGGAGGGCAGGGCCCAGTCCTCTCCTTCCACAACTCTAACCTTCCTCAGCTGAGGTCAGGTACCCTATTCACACCAGGGTGGAGTGAGAAAGATCAGCAAACAGTGCCTTTCCTAAGGACACAGCAGGCTGAAACAGGCATCAAAATGTTGGTCCCTGGATCAGAAGCCCAACGCCTGATCGTTTCGGCCATGACCCCAGATTCATTCAGTAGTGATGCTTCTGTTCAGAACGCTGTGATATTGTTTAACTCACTCGGTACGACCAGTCCTCTCTTTTCCTCTACACAGACCCCTCAGATGTCCAGTGGGTGTCTGAATGACCCAACCTTTAGCTTCCGTCATCAGAACTGTGGTATTCTTTGTCAACATTCACCTCTTCAGTATAAGAGCATTCCGCTTGCAATATTTAGATGATGGTAATTGGGGATGAAACGCTGTTAACGTCGTCTCTTTTCGCCGTTCGTATGGAGAGATTTAAAGAGGTAAAATTTAAGACTTACATACAGAAAGCAGTTGTCATAAATCGGTTCAAGAGCTGAAGAATGTGCGCTTTTAACACATCCATGAAGAAATAGTTTGCGGTCACAATCCGTCGGCGTTGAGCGCAGAGACAACTGGACATTAGCAGTATAAGGTAGAAAACTCATGTCTGCTTTAAGTGTACACACTCAAGGCAGCAATAGTTACTCCCCTTGCTAGCATTGCTGTGATGTTTTCTATGGCCTTAGTGGTCGGCGAGGCTCTAAGCATCATAATTTGATTTCATTTGACCTGTGATGTTTTCATGAATGATGTCAACTGGATAAATACTGAGAAGGCTTGTCCCTCATTGTCCCTTTTCCCAGGAAAGGCAAAACAAAATTTCACTGTTGGAATCAACAATGTTATTCCCAATAAAGCATGAAATTGGTTTTAGTGAACATTTTTTTATGGTGCGTTGGATATCTGGCAGTGTTTTTAAAAAATCCGTTTTAAAACATGTTAGTCAGCATCAGTGATATAAGATTGATCTGTTGTCTTTCTGTCTGAACAGGTGAACATCCGCATCCCTCAGAAGAACTCCTAAGCAGCAACATGCCTTCCTTGAATGAATCGCAGATTACAGAATTTGTTGTCTTCTTCAACTTACCATTTAGTTAACATAGTGACAGGACATAATCACGGATATGTTTGACCACAGTACCAAAACCAGAGCAAGATGTCTGTATTCTGTACCGGTTTTGTGACAGACTGGTGCCAGCACTTATGAATGACACTAATTTCCAAGCAGTACACATATCAGTGAACACAAATCATTTATTTACAAATATTTCAATACTGTTAATGAAATAAAAATATATATATATATATATGTATATATATTCTGACAGTTGGTGTTGAGGCATATATCTCAAATGATCTTCAAAATTCACAGCATTAAAGATGAAACAGCATTCAAAAGTCAGTAACAGCCATATTGACTGCAGACAATGTAGTGTTGTAAATAGTGAGTACTTTGTTAAACCGACTGTAATGAGGTGTATTTCATACAGGCCTATGTGAGAGGACCATTTATCCTTTATCATATCATATCATATGTTAGTTTTGTTGATGGACATTTTTCACAGGATCTCTTTTTTTTTTCTTTTTTTTTTCCAGAGACAGAAATGATATAATTGTTATGGTCAAAAGGCAAATACCTGATGATTCAAATTTTTATGTTCTTTCAACTGCACATTCTGTGCCAGGATTCCCTTGAAGAGATAAGGAAACAATGGCTTCTTTTCCCCCTTTAGCAACAGATTGAAATATCAGCCCGAGAAATGTCAAGTGAGAGAACAATGCAACCTCCTGGAGACATGTAGAATATGAATCTGTCGGAAAAATTGGAGGGAACACTATTTGTAGGTCCCCTTCCATATGCTTTTTTCCGTCAAGTAGATGTGTTTGACACAGTAATGGATTTTTTTGATTTTTTTTTAATTATGGGTCAAAACAAGTGCCAGGAATTACTAATTAAGTGCTGTTTGCCTACCTTGAATTTCAAGTTAGTGCCATTTGCAAGGTTTTTCTACTGAAATGCACATACAGGGGAAGAAAAAATCCACCTGTGGCAAATTTGATGTTGCCATTATGCACCATCGATACCCTCCCTCCAGAAAACTCAGTTCACTTTTCACTCCTGCATTGCAGTGTTTGAGAGTGGCACAAAACTTAAGACATTGGTGTTTGTTGTCAGTTTTATATGTGGGCTTTTGAAGGAGGACATTTGCATGAAGACATTGTTCTTTTGATGATTGATGAAAACATTGTTGGTAAAGATTTGTGATCTTTTGTTTCATGTTTATCTGTAGTTTCCTATTTTATTATTTGTGTTACGTTTTGCAGCATTATACTGATGTGATCACTGTCTTTTTGAGGAGATTGCATGCTTTTTATTTTATTTGGCCGTTATATGGGCTCTGAGGTTTTGAAGTAGTGAAGAATTGGACAGCATGGAATACATAATTTCAACAGTCGTGATCTTTACAATCACAGTGTGCCCTTGACAGATTGCAACAGAGTAATTACCATGTGTGATTGTCAACGATTGGATTGCATTTTGGAAAGGAGTCCATTTCAATTTTTAGTCTTGCTGAAAATACTGACTCCCAAGTTATTGCCATGAACTGCGTTCAGAATTGGATGAAGTGGTCATTTACTTTTGTTTTTTTTAAACGGTGTCTTGTGTTATTGTGGTGTAAACTTGTAGTACATAGTTTATAAAATCATTTGCTCAAAAAAATAAAATGTTTTTTTTCAGAATATTAAAGTGTTTTTTTGTGTTTGGTTTTTCAATGCTGATTCATATTGTTATCTTGATGGCATGAGTAAGCAGACTGCCATGCATGTTACATGCTTGACATGTCTACAAGGCAGGACCGATCAGCATGCTTAAAACTGCAGTGACCCAGTTGATGTTTTTACTGGACTTCGTTTTCAGGTGACTGTTTCCTCAGAATTGACATGAAACGTTAACTATCACTGGAGATGAATCTGGCTGTAAGGCTAAGATCTCAATTTCACACATACTGGTAGCAGTACACTGAAAGCACATTCATACGTGTCTAGAAGTCTCAGTTATTTTCAGGCTGAGAAACAACTGAAGAAAAAACCCCACTGAAAACCATGTCAGGGTTCATGCCACCTTGGTCCCTCCAGTGAACTGCTTAGCCAAAATTGGCTTTTGTCATTCTTTAAGGTCTGAGGGGCCCTTACCATGGTGGCTACTGCACTGAAAATTAGTGATATGCGCCATTTGAGAAGTCCACCAATATCCGCTGGCACCATTACAAAAAAAAAATATATATATATATATATGCATCTGGCTGTATTTTTTGTGCAGTTTGTCAACCTTCACCCAGGGCCCCACCACACACTCTCAAAGGAATGCTTTGCATGCAAAGACAGCTCATTTGTAACATTCCTTTAAACTTTCCATGCTTGATATATTGGACTGGTCATAAAAGTCAACTCTTGAGACTGTTACTATTACATGAAGCACCAATTTCATTTGGTTGCAGAATTATTCTTCTGCGTTCACTCGTATGCACACGAGTGGGCTTTTACGTGTATGACCGTTTTTACCCCGCCATGTAGGCAGCCATACTCCGTTTTCGGGGGTGTGCTTGCTGGGTATGTTCTTGTTTCCATAACCCACCGAACGCTGACATGGATTACAGGATCTTTAACGTGCGTATTTGATCTTCTGCTACCCCCGAAAGCGGAGTATGGCTGCCTACATGGCGGGGTAAAAACGGTCATGCACGTAAAAGCCCACTCGTGTACATGCGAGTGAACGTGGGAGTTGCAGCCCACGAACGCAGAAGAAGAAGAGAAGAAGAAGATCTTCTGCTTGCATATACACACGAATGGGGTTCAGGCACTAGCAGGTCTGCACATATTTTGACCTGGGAGATCGTAAAAATCTCCACCCTTTACCCACCAGGTGCCGTCACCGTGATTCAAACCCGGGACCCTCAGATTGACAGTCCAAAGCTTTAACCACTCGGCTATTGCGCCCGTCGGTTGCAGAATTCAACCCTTATTATTTTTTCTTTGTCTCTGTGCTGCATTGAGGAAGCTGCCTTTCGGGGATTGACTGTCTAGGGAGGCGTTGGTTTAAAGATTCAAACCATACATGCTATCCTTAGTTGAGCCTCACTCAGCTTTCAGCTAGTGGGCATGACAGGAGTCCCCCAGGATTTCAGTTTCCCTTCAGATGCAGGCGCCACACACCTGCAGGTACAGTCACAGCCTGGCAGACCAGGGTTACAATGAAAACAAAAACACGTCATGCCAGATTCTGTCTCCCTTATCGGTTGTAAATCTGAAACATATGAACTGCTGGCCAGAGAGAGAGAGTGTCCTGAGAAGGTGTAAAGATAGGGCAAAAATTTGGCAGCCATGAAAGTGGGATAACTTGCAGGCCTTTATGTTCATACATATGTTTTCACCAGTGTTGTGCAAAAGCTACTGGAGTTTCCAACTCAAAACAAATGAATTCTTGCACAGAATTTATTTTTGTGAGACTTTTCAACACTGTCCTCTCCTTTCCACTGACATATAGGATCATGTGTAAATGAAAGATATATCAATGAAGAAATGTTTCAAATGTGGAAGTTGAACATTCCACAACTTTATTACATCAGCATTGAAGCTGACCACTGGGGCTAATGTGACCCAGTCATGAACGGATATTTAAGAATATTCATACTGATGTCCAGTGTGAGCTAATCCGCATGGTGTGTGAGGCAAAATCTCCAAAATTATGCTAAACACAGATATTGTGCATGTAGGATTTTTGTTTAAAATTACCAGAAAAAAAATTATTCAATTTTTTTTCATTCACCAGTGAAGAAGGCATGTTGAAGCACCAAAAAGAAAGAAAAACAAGAGGGGCAAGGCCTTCAAGACTCACTTGTGATACACTTTTTTTTTAAAATCCAAGCTTTTTATGTATTGAGTATAATTTCAAAATGTAGTGTTTAAGATGAGAAAGATCGGTTTAAAGCAAATTAACTCCCTAGCATTAATTACAGAGTAATTTCCCTTTTTTACTATCTGCACCAAAACGGTTGCAAAATAAATAAAACTTCCATGCTTAGCAAAAGAATTTCCTGTTTGAACAAAAAATGAAGAAAAGGACTGCTCTCGTTGTTGGGTCAGAATATCAGATCAAAGTGCCAAGTTTAGAGAATACAAAAAATATAAGTATAACAGTAAATGCAGTTTGCATATAATTAGGCTTCATTCTTTTTTTCTTTCTTTTTTTGTGCCCATCCCAGAGGTGCAATATTGTTTTAAACAAGATGACTGGAAAGAACTGAATTTTTCCTATTTTTATGCCAAATTTGGTGTCAACTGACAAAGTAGTTGCAGAGAAAATGTCAATGTTTAAAGTTTACCACGGACACACACACACAGACAGACAACCGAACACCGGGTTAAAACATAGACTCACTTTGTTTACACAAGTGAGTCAATAAAGTAGTGCACCATGACCTGTATGCAACTGAGGTGGAAAAAAGAAAGGAAAAAAGGGCTGATTTTTACATGGACAAATGTGCCACAATTGTCTCAGGATTCTGATCCCCAGATGTGTGAATTATTTTTATCAGATTGATCATGGTGATCTCCCCAAAAGATCCATTGTTTTCTCCAAAATACGTTTTTTTTTGGTCCATTTGGAACTTCAGAATCTTTTTTCCAGTAATTCATCAAACATTGTTTTTGAAGCTGTTGTGGGAAGCCAGTTAAAGATCTATATTTATTTATGAAATCAATTCACAAAAACTGAACAGTAATTCAAACAAATCAACAGTTCCTTTTACTTCCTTATGTTGAGAAAGAAGTATTTGCAGGACTCAGTTAAACAAAGAAATTAATTTTTTTTTTTTTTAAACCTGACGGATGTACAGTGGAACATTGCCATCTCCATGCTGGCTGAGAGGCTCCCGTGTCTGAGGAAATAATCGGTATTGTGCACTTTTCGTCTCCTAATGTTGATGATTATCAACCATCCCATCCTACACACACACACACACACAAGTTTCAAGAGGGCGTCAAAGCGTAATCGTAAACTGATTCACATACTGCTACACGCTGCTCAGAATGGGGGGAAAAGAGCATATCCCTAATCTATGCCTAGACCTAACCTGCTACACACACACACACACACACACACACACACTAAAATACTAAGAACATAACATGAATGGGTACCTTTTTTTTGTTAGTGGAGTGTGGGTTAGGGTTTGGAGATAGGTAAAGAGGATGGGTGTGGGGGTATGCCTTTTGGCTTGTATTACTATTTTGATTTTCATTTAATGGGTTGACACAAAGCCACTCTGGCATATGTTCTTGTTTTACCTCCAGTAAACATGGCCAGTAATTTCACACACATACGCACATGCACGCACACACACACACACACAGGTACCCTATCACAGACACCCTAGTCTATTGCTTTGTTCTGTGAAAATGTTATAATGGCCACTGATTCTGCTTTTATGTGTACATCCACTGGCCTTTTGAATGTCAGCTCTTGAAGAGGAGATAGTCAAGAAAAATGACATTGATCTGCTGACTGGAACACGATGAAGACCCAGAAACTACATGTGGTTATGGGAATAGACATCCACTTGTTGATTGTTCTGAAGGTGGTGTATCTGCACGTGAAGTTCCCCCTCTTTCTCTCTCTCACACAGGCATGCATGCATGAATGCACTTTGCCCGTTACCGTGCAAAAAACTACCTTTGAACGGTATATCTCGCTTTGGTAAACCAACAGTGAACCCATTCTGTGTCCAGTGTGACAGACGGGCACAATAACCGAGTGGTTTAAGCGCTGGACTCTCAATCTGAGGGTCCCAGGTTCGAATCACGATAACGGCGCCTGGTGGTTAAAGGGTGGAGATTTTTCCGATTTCCCAGGTCAGAATATGTGCCTGAACCTCCTTCGTGTGTATACACATGCAGAAGATCAAATACGCACGTTAAAGATCCTGTAACCCATGTCAGTGTTCGGTGGGTTAGGGAGACACGAAAACACCCAGCATGCATGAACCACGACAGTCATCGGCAAGTGGATGTTGGTCGTGTAACAGAAAGAAGAAGAAGAAGAAGATACGAAATGAAAGACGAATGCCTTTTTGTTTATCTGCCAAAGATAAAAATCCTAGCGTAAAAAATATATGTTCCCCAATATCATTACAGATTCCTGCAAATTTCATTGTCCAGACATATATGTGTTTAGCTTCATATATATATATATATTACCTTGGCAGTACACTGTCACGAAATGCGACCATCGACGATGAAGTGAACGTCAGGATTGCAAGAGCAAGCGCAACTTTTGGTAGACTCAGTGCAAATGTCTGGAACAGAAGAGGCATTAGTCTTGAGACCAAGCTAAAGGTCTACAGAGCAGTAGTTCTCCCCACACTACTGTACGCCTGCGAAACTTGGACAGTGTACCAACGACATGCCAAGAAGCTGAACCACTTCCACACAACATGCCTCAGGAAGCTACTGAACATCAAGTGGCAAGACAGGACCCCAGACACAGAGGTGCTCGCAAAAGCCACCCTTCCCAGCATCTTCACCATCCTGATGCAGTCCCAGCTTCACTGGGCTGGACACGTGGCGCGCATGCCAGACCATCGGCTGCCCAAAAGGCTCTTCTATGGCGAGCTGCAACAAGGGAAGAGATCACACGGAGGTCAGAAGAAGCGCTTCAGAGATAGTCTGAAAGTCTCTCTGAAAGCGTTTGATATTAACCCTGACTCCTGGGAGGAATCTGCAGTGGACCGTGACAAATGGCGCGCTGCTGTGCACAAAGGTGCCAAGTTGTGCGAGGCCAACAGGACTGCTGCAGCTGTTCAGAAGAGGCAGGCCAGAAAGTCACGGGCAAACAAGCTCCCTAACAATGATATGCCTGTCTTTGTCTGCCCCAACTGTCAGCGAACATTTCGTGCGCAGATTGGACTATTCAGCCATCTGCGCATTCACAGATAGATTCATGAGCATCCTCCCCCCCACCCCACCACCACCCTCCCCCCATCCCCCAGCTGGATGACAACGATGGTATATATTTCAGTCAGTGACATGCCTTTTTTTTCTTACCTTGTCAGCAACAATTTTATTTAGTTATAGTGTTGCGTATTTTCATGAATGCTCATGTTCTGGAAGTGCTCGCGCTTCATATGTTTAATATTACATGTACTCGGGCCAAAAGACAAATTTATGTGCATTTGCAGACATTCAATTTGTAACTTTGGCGTGGATGGCAGGAGAGGCTTCAGAGTTTCAGACTTTGTTTATTCCCATTAACTCTTTTGAGTCATAGAGAAACAAAGAAACATGACAATAACAGGATGACGGCCACAGAGGAAGAGCGAAGATAATTCAAAAAGAAGAAACAAAAGGGGGAAAAATAAAATGAAATAAAATAAAATAAAATAAGCGCGTCGGAAAGTGTATCGAGGGGAGATAAGGGTCATCCAAAATTTGTATTTCGAATTTATGAGAATTACTTCCCTTGAAATTGAACAGATGGTCGACCTGTTTTCCATCAACAGGCTGTGTGTGCCTAATTAATTGATTTTGTCGTCTGTCACAATGCTAAATCGCTCGTGTATGGTGTCCGACTTAACTTCCGATAATCCAAGCAACAATGATGTTCTGATATGACAGGAAAAAGGTAGGCATTTTGACAGTGCAATGGTAAATTAAATGCACTCCCTTGGCACTTATGTTCGAATGCCAGTTAAATATTATTATTATTTTGTTGTTGTTTTTGTTGGATTGTTTTTTTTTTCTTTGCTGTCTTCCAGCTCGTGGGCACAGCAGACACGTTCGTTCTTTTGTATTCGTTTGGGTCATTATATTTACCGTAACCCTGCGTCTGGACAAGAGAGGGCGTACGCCGGAAACTACCGCAACGAAGACAGGTCGTTCTCAACAAACTCAGAGAGAGATAGAGAATCCAACACAAGACTAATTTTGTGAATAGAAGTTGAATACAATATGAATGATACAGGATGACTTATTGCATATAATACAGAGTTAAACACAAGCAAAGATTGAGTTTAGAATTCAGTAAAAATGGTCAAAATTTTGACCGTGAGTGTACAAGGAAGAAAACAACAACAACAAAAAAACAAACAAAAACAACAAACCCCCCCAACATACTGACAATAACAATATAGCATTTGATATACTCTTGCCTCTCTCAGTCCTAAGATCTGACTGTTTTGTTTAGTTAAAATCTAAATACATGGATCTGGCAGCTGTTGTGTTTCTGCCAAGCCTGCCCTTGTATGTTTTTACTGTTTGCGGGAGGAAGGTGGCAGAATGGTTAAGACGCACAGCTGCCAATACAGAGTCCGTGAGGGTGTGGGTTCGAATCCCGCTCTCGCCCTTTCTCCTAAGTTTGACTGGAAAATCAAACTGAGCGTCTGGTCTTTCGGATGAGACGATAAACCGAGGTCCCGTGTGCAGCACGCACTTGGCGCACTGAAAAAGAACCCATGGCAACGAGAGTGTTGTCCTCTGGCGAAATTACGTAAATTGAAATCCACTTTCATAGGTACACAAATATGTAAGCATGCACTCAAGGCCTGACTAAGCGCGTTGGGTTATGCTGCTGGTCAGGCATCTGCTCAACAGATGTGGTGTAGCGTGTATGGATTTGTCCGAACGCAGTGACGCCTCCTTGAGAAAGTGAAACTGAAACTGTCTGCGTTTGTTACTAGTGTCAGCAGAGATGTGTTTCTTATTCAAAAGCATTCTTGCATGCCGCTGGAATGGGAGTGAGTGGTGAAGGCAAGGAGTTCAAATGCCCAAAGAAACAGATGCAGGGTGGGGGGAGGGGAGGGAGGTTGGGGGGGGGGGGGGGGGGGGGGGGGGCAGTAGATTTTATCCTCACCAGAAAGCAAAGTTGCTCAGAAGGCTACCTGGCCTTGTCTTGTGAATACTTCATCACTCTTGCTGTTAAGTGGATTAAAGAAGTGCATCTCTCTGGCATGTCTTGTGAGAACCTTGCCAAAAAAGCGTGTAAGAAATGCGCCTCAGATGTAGTGTAGTGCATCTCTGTTATTTGTGGTCTTTGCACTTAAATTCAGGTGTAGGTCTGTTAAGGAAAGAATCCTGTATTAACCTCACACCCCTTAAATCAACTTCTGCACTTGCAAAACAGCCAAAGTGATTTATAAAGCAAAAATTTCCGCACCCTACACACCCCTTCTAAAAGAGTTGCACTGGTTACCCATAGAGGAAAGAATCAAATACAAAGCTTCCTGTCTCTGCTACCATGTCATATGTGGAACTGCGCCCCAATACCTCTCTGACATTTTACAAATCTGTGTACCCTCCCGTTCTCTTTGCTGTGCTGCTGATGATAGAACCTTCTATGTCCCAAATCACAAAAGAGAACAGCACAGTGGTCGAGCCTTTTCATCATCTGCTGTTTAAATATGGAACTCTTTGCCTTACCATATCCATCACAGCCCCGCAGTGCCTTCCTATAAATCTAACCTCAAGTCTTTCTGCTTCCAGCAGCATTTCCTCTGGACCCTCTTTCAATCATGAAAGTAGTTAGTTGATTATGTAGGTATATTTGAAACTCTGTGTTTTGTGTGCGTCCAATGTATGTAAGTATGGTTGGATGCATGCATGAATGTTTGTTTGTATGCATGTTTGTATTGTATGTACAAGTTTGTATGCGTATATATTATGTGTTTATTTTGTATGATTGTGTGTTGAGGACTGAGTGTGTCTGGTATGTGTATGTGTGTGGATTGTGAAGCACTTTGTGCAATGAGGAAAGCGCTGATAAATGTCCAGTTATTATTATTATTGTTATTATTATCATTATAGTTTAATAACATGATAAAACCTTATGAAAAGCATGAAACAACAGTTGGATAAAACAACTGATGGGTTAAAATTATATTGAAAGTGAAATTGTTTACAAGTACACATACATGTAGACATGATAAAAAAAAAAAACAAAAAAAAAAAAACACCTTCATGTTTCAGTATTAATATTACTGTTGAATTATAGCATATTCTGATATTGTTACTGAGACTGGTGAGAACCAGTAGGACATGATTTTCAAAATCTGATCAAGCTGAATCTTGATACCCAGTGTATCGCCATTGATGTCACATTTTGCCAAAAATAGTTTGCTTCCAATTCCATGTTCTAAATAATCTATTAGAACACTGATACACACACACACACACACACACACACACACACACACACATATATATATATATATATATATATATATATATATATATAATTATAAGTGCTTTATTTTGCTCTTTGTATTGTTTCTCCTGGTTGGTTAGTTCTTTGTTTTTAATTAAGCAGCATGTGACTTATTTTTGTCATCATTTGTGCAGTGGACAAGGAGTACGTTTTTGTTCGATGTTCTAAAACAGGCAGAGTCAAATGGCTTCTGCTGACTGTTTCTTTACTGTGTGTATTGTTCCAAAGCAGCCCTGTGTGGTGTTGTGCAAGCCCATGATTTGGGAGGATTTCAGTTCTCAGCCTTAAGAATACTGGATTTGAAGATTCTCTCTCTCTCTCTCTCTCTCTCTCTCTCTCTCTCTCTCTCTCTCTCTCTAACACTCACATATACACTTTTTTTTGTTTATTTTCCTTTTCTTTTCTTAACATATACTTTCAAGTTTTCTTTTTTGAACATATTATTCTTAAAATTGTTCCTTGCACAGTAAAGGAACCATTACTGTTCCAAAAATCTGGAATCTGTGTGGTAGAAAATATGGCCATATTAACAGCAGCAGAACTTACAATTTCACACTTGATGTTTTTTGTTTACAGTAATGCTGATGAATAGTAATTTACACCATGATAATTTATTAATTACGTTACAGTGAGTTTGAATTGAAATGTAGCACATGCACGTACAACTAATGAACTGATATAGAAATTGACACAGGTGGGTTAGCTGACCATTGTTGCTTTTGATTCATGATGGTCACTGTTGGTGTATTATTAGCACCCAGGGATTGTGGTTTGGTTTCAGGTGATGTGCATGGTTCTCATCCAGGAGTGGGCAGGATGAAGAACAGCTTTGCTTACCTCTAAAGGGGGTTCCACTGGTGGGTACTGTCTTATGACAACATTTCAATTCAAAGACGTGGAACAAGCTCCCTGATAACCTCCGTCATTCTGATTCCCTCACATCTTTTAAATCTCGTCTCAAAACTCACCTTTTCCCTCAGCAATAATTTCAGTTGTGGCAGGTCCACTTCCTTTTCGTTAGGTGTGCTTGACTATGTGTGTATACATATGTATGTGTACATAACTACATGCATGTATATGAATGTGTATTGTGTGTGCGTGTGTTTATGTAAGTTTGTGCCTGCCTATGTGTGCGTATGTGTTAGGGTAGCTGTTAGATACACATGTATGTTAAAATGTATGTATGCAGTGTGTGTGTGTGTGTGTGTGTGTGTGTGTGTGTGTGTGTGTGTGTGTGTGTGGTCACATTTTGGTGTGTGTATGTAACATAGATATAATGTTTTATGTTAACAAGAGCGTTTTTGTAAAGCACCTTGAGCAGATTTCTGGATAGTGTGCTATATAAGTATCCATTATTATTATTATTAACCATATTGAGAATTTAGGTTTGGTTCAGCACACTATTTGTATCAGTATTTCTTTTTATCACAACAGATTTCTCTGTGTGAAATTTGGGATGCTCTCCCCAGGGAGAGTGCATTGCTACACTACAGTGCCACCCTTTTTTTTTTCTTTTTTTTTCCTGCGTGCAGTTTTATTTGATTTTCCTATCATAGTGGATTTTTCTACAGAATTTTGCCAGGAACAACCCTTTTGTTGCCATGGGTTCTTTTACGTGTTCTAAGTGCATGCTGCACACAGGATCTCAGTTTATCGTCTCATCTGAATGACTAGCGTCCAGACCACCACTCAAGGTCTAGTGGAGGAGGAGAAATTATCGGCAGCCACTGATAATTTCTATGTGTCATTTGACCTGTTCACCACAAAATCAGTGGGTCATTTTCAGAATTAACCAGTCATGAAAAATTTCCCTTTCTTCCTCCAGCCCTTTGGCAATCGTCAATGCCCCTAACCACGCCACATTAACTCTTTTAAAGATTTTTATACACAGTCATGTGAAACGGGTTTGTGTGTGTGTGTGTGGGTTGGTCATTAATTTAATATCTGTTCACTAAAGTGATTTTAGACCCTCTCCACACCCCAAAAAAGTACATACAGTGTGTGTGTGTGTGCGTGTGTGTGTGTTTTGACTGCTGAAAGGAAATATTTCCTGTTCAAACATACATACATATATGTATGCAGTTACACTGGGCACTATTATGGGTCAGGGAACATTACCCTGAGACAGTCTGCACACGCATACACAAACACACTTACACTCTCTGTGCACACACACACACACACACACAAACACACACACACACAGAGGCTAACACATGTACCCATTCCTGATTTGATCCCTATTTCCCACCTGCTTATACACACAGAATTGCAAATTGTATTCAGATCAGTGCAGAACAGTTTCACAGGTTTCAGACAAAACAACACCAAGTTTCAAGGACATTTGCGCAGGTCCAGATGATAGCATTTTCTAACTTTCCACACTGCTTGCATGGTAGTCAAAACTTGTCAAATGAAAACAAAAAAGTGAAAGTAAGTTGTCAGTAAGTTCACAGTCACAGCGTTGATTTCCTGAAAATGGTTACCAAGTAAAACTTTAGATCTTTTTGCAGTCAGATTCTGTAGTAATGTACAGTGCACCAGGGAATCATCTGTAGTTTTGGCAAAAACAGAATACTCCAGGCTATGATGGAACAGATTTGTTGTGTTTGCTTTGTTGTCACTGATAATGGTTCATTCTGGCAAGATGTGTCAACAGTCACAGCTGTTGTGTTCTGTCCAACGTGTGCAGTTATCAGTATGCACAAGTGCATGGGCACTGAGTAGCTGTGTGGATGTTGTGCCTTCAGACTGACACCATGAAACAGATACTGTGGCACCATGAGACAGATACTGTGGTACCATGAGACAGATACTGTGGTACCATGAAACAGATACTGTGGCACCATGAGACAGATACTGTGGTAAAACAGTGCGGGCAACAAGAGTTTGTACCTCTGTGTGAACAAGCTCGCAAAGACGTTTGTGCACTTTGTCTGAGTTGAATATTATCAGCTCTCAGTCGTATCTTTCTCTATGTCATACATTCGTGCACGCCTTTATGCATGCACACATGCACACAAACACGTGCACTCATGCACACGCACACACACACACACACACACACACACACACACACATCACCACTAGCGTTGGATGATCTGGTGTCTAATGTGAAGGTCGACCCTATTCCATTTGTCATCTGACAAGGGTATACAACAGTCCATCAATATGTGTATTGATTATTAACACTGATCACATGTTCCTTCTTTATTGCTGCTCACGACATCACCACCACATGTGATGGACAGCAGAAACAAAGGACTTGACTATTGTATTGTCTTGCACTGTCTGATCTTGGATCGGCGAACATGTATCAGACAACTGTATTCAATATGAATCACTCCCAGAAGAATTTGATCCAGCTGATAATGGATTGCTGTCTGAACTCTAACATTTAGTTGCCAGACAAAGGCACTGAGACAGTGACCTGCAAGAAAAACTGTCAGGTTTGCCATTTTGTGATACCTCAGGAAACATGCAGTATTGATGCTGTCTCTAAGTACAGGAGAGATGGCTACCCAGTTAATTTATTCAATAGCTGTTGTGTTGGCAATCATATGTTGTGCCTCCTCATGTCTTGTGAAGAAGCTCCATAAGTGTTATAACGAGATTTTTTTTAAGTAGTAATAATGTCTTGAAACTTTGATCAAACACTTTTTGTTTTTTTGCTGTTTCCAGATGCAAAACAGGGGGTCTGGCTTGAACTGAGACCATAGTTGTTTGGGAAGGCATCTTTTCCAAGAATTTGTGAGAGACCTTTGAATGCCCAGCATTGACAAGTAAGTTTTTTTTTTTTATGGAGTACTGTCCTTTTTGTTTGTGGATCAGTGGTTTAGAACATGGAAGGATTGGTACTATTAGATATATGATTGATGCTGGTTCAGAGAATCTGAGATAAAAGAATGGTTTGTTATCCCCTCCCCCTCTAAAACAAAACGTAAGTGTTTAGAATAAGGTGTAAAATTAAAATGATAAAGAATGTGACATCATGGTAATAACATTTCAACTTGCATAAAATCAAGTTTTCATAATGTGTGGAATGAATGGCTAGATGTGCATATCAGTAGAAGGATGGGACATGGAATGATAGATGAGCAGGGCTTGGTGCTTTTTAGGTCAACTGTTGAATCCTTCCACGTCACCCAGTGCTGTATTTTGAAGCGTGAAGATCCCTGATATGTGGCCTAGGGTTGGATCCTGGAGTTTCAAGCTTGTTGTTCTTTTCTTCATAGTGATTCCCACATTCACTCATTTAGACTTAAGAGTGGATGTTTATATGTGTGTGTGTGTGTGTGTGTGTGTGTGTGTGTGTGTGTGTGTGTGTGTGTGTGTGTGTGTGTGTGTGTGTGTGTGTGACGCAGCACACAAAAATCTGGCTAAAGTCACAGCCAGCTATTCTTAGCTATGTGTGTGTGTGTGTGTGTGTGTGTGTATGCGTGTGCATGTGTGTGTGTGACACAGCACACAAAAACCTGGCTAAAGTCGCAGCCAGCTATTCTTAGCTGTGCACAAAAAGAAGCTGATAAGGGTCAAAATAATGAAAAATGAGATTTTCTGTAGTATTTTTTTAACATCCTCAGGTGCATGTGCTTTTGGTTCTGCTGCACACATTAGTCACCTTAGTTGAGTACAGAAAGCAAATATGAATTTTCCTGTGCTTTTTTCGTATAGGAATGTCAAACCTCTGTCTGTGACAATACCCAAGGGAAACTTGTTCTCCTCTGTAGATGCCTGACTCAAGTAGTCGGCTCCAACATTTAGTCTTCCGGGTATCACTCGAACGCTGAAGGAGTAGGACTGTAGCAATTAACTCCATCTCATTAGCTGTTGATTCATGACCTTGCCTGTCTGTAAATAACATAGAGGCTGGTGATCACTCTCGAGCATGAACTGTTGACTGAACAAGAATTGCTGGAATTTGTCTGTTGCCCACACCACTGCAAGGCGTTCCTTCTCAGTCGTAGAATAGTGACTCCTACATGCAAATGTGACGGGATGCAGTATGCCGTCCATCTCCTGCAGAAGCACCACCCCCCGATTATGGTGTGAGGCGTCAGTTCATAGGATGAACTGGCAGGACAGATCTGGCAACTGCAAAACAGGCCTAGAAACCAAACGATCCTTCAAGTTCAACATTTTGAAGGCATGATCACACTCTGGAGTCCAAACAACATTGTTGGGAGTACCTTTCCTGGTAAGGTCAGTCAGGGGAAGTGCTATGGCAGAGAAATTAGGAATGAACTTACGGTAGTAGCCTACCAGGCCAAGGAAGGCTGGGACTTGCGTCTTTGTCTCAGGAACAGGTGCTTTCATAACCTTCTCCACCCTGTCCATTTCCGGTAGGACCTGACCGTGCTGTACAACATGTCCAAGAAAACTTAGTTCCTCAAAACCAGTGAAGCACTTCTTCGGACGGACTGACAAGTTTGCTTCTTCCAATGGCTAGAAAACTGCCTATATAGTGGCCAGATGTTCTTCCCACGTTTCAGATGCAGTCATGATGTCGTCCATGAAGTTGTGTCTTTCAGACCTTTGGTTCCAGCATTGCTCTTATCATCCTCGAGAAAACTGCTGCTGCATTTCTCAAGCCAAAGGGCATCACAGTGAACTGGAACTGTCTGCTATAAGTAAAAGTGGTCGTAGGTCAGATGTCTTCTCTGGCCGGAATTTGACAGTAGCCTTTGCTGAGGTCCCACTTGCTAAAGAACCAGGCTTTCCCTTGGCAAGAAAAAAGATGCCCCAGGTCAGGCAAAGGTTCCGCATTGAAAACAGTGCGTTATTCAAACATCAATAGTCGACAGAACCGGATCTTCCAGTCTTTCTGTGGACAAGAACCACCAGTGCATTGTATGGAAAGGCAGCAGGCTCTATCACCTCAAGCTTCTTCATGGTTTCCACCTCTTGCTTGATGACCTCAACCTTGGCGTGGGGCAAAGGGTACTGTTTGACTCACACAGGCTTTACAGTCTGTACAGTTTAGTCAAACTCTGTCAAGGTCGTCCGTCAAGGAACATCCATGATGACATTTTTATGTTGATGAGCAATAATTAAAACTTGCTCCATCTGTTTCTTATTCAGACCTGAACCTGACGGGCGCAATAGTTGAGTGGTTAAAGTGTTAGACTTTCAATCTAGGTTTCCCGGGTTTGAATCTCAGTAACATGATCTGATTTCCTATCTCCCAGGTCAACTTATGTGTAGACCTGCTTGTGCCTGAACCCCCTTTGTGTGTATACCCAAGCAGAAGATCAAATACGCACGTTAAAGATAATGTTATACATGTCAGCATTTGGTGGGTTATGGAAACAAGAACATACCCAGCATGCACACACCCAAAACGGAGTATGGCTGCCATTTATGGCGGGGTAAAAAACAGTCACACACTTAAAAGTCCACTTGTGTACATGTGAATGTGGGAGTTGCAGCCCACGAACAAAGAAGAAGAAGAAGACCTGGACCAAAGTTCAAGTGGGCTACTGTTTCCTTGGCTACCAGATTAGGTAGAGGTAGAGGTAGCTCCCTGTCAGTGTAACTACTTGGCTCAGTCTCCTCCACGGCAGGGACAGCCACCATTGGAGTTTCACAAGAAGCTGAGTCCACCTGTCTTTCCACATATTGCTTCACCAGATTGGCATGGTACAATTTATGCTGCCCCTCCATTTGAATCTTATAGTCAGCTTCTCCCTTCTTCTCCAACACCTGGAAGGGACCCTGCCAGCACAGCTGTAATTTGTTATGTCTCTGGGGCAAAAGCAGCAGTACCTTGTCACCCGGGAAGAACACACGGTTCTGAGACTTCCTGTTAATGTCCCAGAGAAGCTGCAGCCAAATTCCTGTGTGCTAACTCACAGGTTTCCTCGATATGGTTCCTCAAGTATGCAACATACTCTGCAGGGGTGCGAACTTCCTCAGAAGTCTGTTCTGCTGTCCGCAGCTGACGCTAGACAGACAAAAGCTCAAATGGTGAGAACCCCAAACACTTGAGTCGCTTCCTGGTAAGCAAAAAGCAGTGCAGTGAAATACCGATCCCATTGCTTCAGTTTCTCCTGAGTAAGCTTCTGCAGTGTAGTCTTCAAAATGCCATTGTAACGCTCTACCAGTCCTTTTCCTTGAGCATAGTAAGGAGTTGTCAAACCCTAGATGGACAGCAGTCTGTCCATCTCTTTCATTACCTTACTCATGAACTGGGTTCCTCGATCAGTCAGAATCTCAGATGGCACACCAGCTCGAGTCCAGACCTCCGACAGTGCTTCAGCGACCTTGGTAGCTTTGATAGTCTTCAAAGGAATGGCCTCAGGGTAACAGGTGGTTTAATCCACAACCACTAAGATATAGCTGTTCCCTGACTCTGATGCTGGAGTAGTTGGCCCATCAAGGTCAACTGCCACATGCTCAAATGGAGTGTCAGTGAGAGGCATCTTCCCAAAGGGTACCCTCTGAGGTTTCTGTGAGACTTTATGGCACTGGTCACAGGATGAAACAAATTGGCGAACGTCAGCACACATACCAGGCCAGAAAAAACTGTTTCCAAATCCTGTCCAGAGTCTTCTTTCCTCCTTGATGACTCCCCATAGGTGGTTCATGAGCCAGTTTAATCATGCCCTGTTGGAGCTGTGCAGGGACCACAACCTGACTGTACTCAGTCTTCCCCTGACGGTACTCATGGTACAGAATATCCTTTCTCCACGTGAAGGACACCTCACCTGTACAACCAGAAAATCTAATAACCCTACAGTTGGCTGCCTCCTGTGAAGACTTCAATCCAGGATCACTTTTCTGGAGTTCGATATGGCATCAGGGTCTCCAGTCCTGAAGGAACGACTCGCAAAGCAGAAGGTTGCCTCTTCTCTGCTGCCTGAGCACGAGTAACGATGGAGATTTCCTTGAGTGGACCATACATGGCAGGATCTTTTCATCTTCTGACAAAACATGGTTTTCAACAATGAAATCAACCACTGGAGTCTCCATAACTAAAGCCTCAACCTGACCCATGAAAAACAGACTCTCAGTCCTGACCATAGCAATAGGATAATGCTGCATGATTTCTTTCTCAGCCATTGACACCTCGTTCTCTACCAGTGAGATGACAGTCAGAAATGAGGGACTTCTTCACAACACAGACATGAGACCCTGTGTCACATGGTCCCTATAGTGTCTTGCCTTCTATCACTACCAGACAGCGGGGATCATATTCTTGCTTTCTACACGGCGCACAGAGAATAGGCACCTGAACTAATTGCCTGACCCCCATCTCTTGACACTGTACTGCACCTGCTGATTTCCCTTTCCTGGGACAGTCTCTAGCCAAGTGCTTATATGACTGACAAATGAAACAGGTTTCACAAAGGAATTCCCAGAATTGCTCTTAGTTCCACCCACCTTGGACTTATCCTGTCCTTCAGAAGCATTCCCACCAGGACTTATGGCTGAAAAAACTCCCTGCCACAAGGAGCTGTGAAATAAACATCAGCTGATGCGACAGCTTCTTCCACAATCTGTGGCTGCCTCTCCATCACATAGGTGGCCATGTTAGCTTGCAAAGACTGCAGAACTTGTTGAAGGAGAAACTGTTTCAGATCAGGAATCTTGGATTGCTCACGCCACTGCTTTAAGTTATCCTCCAACCTGGTGCTAAAAGGCACAAAGGTTTGGTTATCCTTCCTCCTACAGTTCCCGAAACACCAACACTACGTCTCCGCATTGAACTGGAAACAAGCCAGAAGTTGGTCCTTCAACTTATCATAGTTACCTGCATCAGTGTCGCTCAGGTTGTTGTGCACATCCTCAGTCTTGCCAGTAAAACATGTGGAAGCTCGAGTCGCCCAGGTACTCTTCTTCCATCCATTTTTATAGAGTAGCAACATGTTCATATCTCTTTAACCAAGACGAAACGTCACCCTTACTCTCATCAAACTTCGGAAGGCATGGGCGAAATCTATGGTTGTCATCAACATCAGACTCTCCTTTCTGATCCTTGTCTGCGATGTTGCCAACCTTCTCCCTCTGCAGAACCTCAAACTGGAGGACATGCTCTTCGCACTGCTCTTGGTGTTGCTCCTCCTCCCATTCCAGCTTTTTCTCTCACAGCGTTCTCACTTCGAATACCGCAATCGATGTTTCGCCCTTAAAAAAGTCACTGCAGTAGTGTAGGGAGTAAGACAATTTCTTCCCACCCGAACATGCTGGGTTCGAATCTGCGCTTAGGGTTTTTTTAAAAATTTTATTTTATATTTTACCCAAAGCTTTATAATAACAAATACAGAACACAATTTAACAATTTGATTTTTTTTAAAGTGTATCACAAGTGAGTCTTGAAGGCCTTGCCGCTCTTGTTTTCTCTGGTTTTCAGTTTTTTCCTTTATCTTACATTTAATTCCTTCCTTCTGTCTGTATTCTCTTCCTTTCTTATCTCAGATGTTTGATATATTTTCAGCAGTTTAGCAATTTCATTGAACAATGGACTTCATTTACACTGTTATTTTTTTCCATCTATTGAGAACAGACTTCCAGGTTATGTCATCATCCCATATTGTTGTAGCCGCACACTCTCACGCGTGCATGCATGGATGCACAGGAGGAATTTTTGTTTAATGTCCCATCACACATATCGGTGATTGAAGACATTTTGTTAAAGTATTTATGAATACATTTGAGTATTATTGGTTAGAAGGGGTGGGAGATGTGAATGAATGGAGGGTTGGGGGAAACCGGGCAAATGAAGGTGAAATGTGGGTGAACTTTGAAAAAAAAAAAATCTAAATACAATAACTGGAAATTACTTAAAGGACTTCGTAAAAGAGAAGTCGTTAAACTGACAAGTGAAACAACTGATAATGAATGCAAAAAGTCAAACACATCAACGTTCTCAGTCACTTGTGAAGACACACTTTCGTGTACATAAGGATTCATCAAGCTACAGTCAAAAATTATATGCTAAATTGTCAGGTTACTAAAGCATATGCACTTGACATTAGAACAATACTTGGTTCGTAATGAATTTGATAATAGTCTGAGAGCTAAACTCAGAATTGGTCTGTGAATTGGACCAAAGTCTGAGAAAGTCAACTGATGAAGTTTTAGACTTGAATTCAAGCACCTATAAAAGTCTCTTTCTAGTATATTACTTATTTCCTTGTATGACAATGGGCAGTATACCTTGATACAATCTATATAATTCTTTGCTCCTCTTTTTGCTGCCCTGTCTGCTTGGTCGTTATAAAGGAATCCAGTATGGGATGGTATCCAACAAAAATCAGCATTTGTACTCTTCATAAATAGGGAGTGCAATAAATACCTAATTTCAAACAATAAATCTTCTCTTTGATTATTCTCAAAAAGGAGCAAGCTTTTTAAAACAGATTGAGAATCAACACAAAATAGGATATTACTTACTATGATTAGTATATCAATAAGAAGATTTAAAGCCATAAGGATGGCCACCAATTCATCACTAAAAATTGAATGTCCCTTACCTAGATAATATGATTTTTCTGTTTTTAGGTCAGGAATGACAAAAGCAGATCCTGCACTGCTATCATCCAGGACCGAGCCATTAGTGTAAACTTTTAAATGATAATCAAAATTTTCTTCTAATTCAGTTCTGACAGATGCTGCTATTATATGTGGAGATATCCTTTTGTTGTGTCAGAAGCACATATGTTGACGTTTGCTTTTGTTAACTCCCAGGGAGGGACAGGTGGCACCAGAACATGAGGTGCCATATCATGTAAATCAATGTCGGAAGAATTTAAAATATCTGACACCTATGTGCGAATGGTTTGTAGATTTGAATTATTTTGTGCATTTTTTGGAAAATCAATATCAGACCTAATATTTAATTCCTCAAAATCATCCACTGCTGTACATCTCACAATGTATTTAGCAGAACTTAATTTTCTGATTTCATCTAGTGGTAGAATACCCGCAAGCTTATAGGCTTCTGAGGTCTTAGTATGCACAGGTACCCCTAATGCCACTTTCACGGCTTTACTGTCAATTATTCGCAGCTTCTTCAGAAACGTCGGTGGAGCAGAAAGAAGATTTCTTGACCGTAGGTCAGTCTTGATCTTACGAGAGATGTCGCTAAATGTAAAAGAATTTTGGAGTCTTGTCCCCAAGGAGAGTGACTTACAATTTTTAAGAAATTTAAACTTTTAACTGCCTTAGTCACTATTGAATCAATGTGTTTCTTCCAGTTTAGTTTTGAAGTAAATAGGATCCCAAGAAATTTTATTTCCGACTTGAAGAATATTTCACGTCCTCCCCCCAAAAAATCGTGGTAGTTTATAACCATTATTAAAGAGGATCAAATGTGTTTTTTCTACAGAAAACTCAAAACCATTAGAGTGCATATGGCTACTCAGTCTATCGAGTTCACCCTGAAAATGTTTCAGTACATAATTGATGTAATGTAGGCTTGTCCTTTTCCTCAAGGATGTCTGAATCCATATGGCAATACCATCTGCATATTGAGCCAGCTTGGTAGATGATGAAAAACATGTGTGTAAATCATAAAGCATAATGTTGAACAACAGTGGAGAAATAATGCAACCCTGCGGGATTCCCATGTTTATAGGCCTAGAGGTTGATAAAATTACTCCCACTTTTGCCGCTATATATCTCCCACTTAAAAAGGATTTAACATAGTCATAAACATGACCCGACAGACCAATTTGTTTCAGCTTAGATAACAGTCTGCTATACCATACTCGGTCATAAGCTTTAGTAAGATCAAAGAAAGACGCAAGGATACTTTTTGCTTAGAAAACTGTTTTTTAATTTGGGTAGTGAGACGGGTCAGGTGATCAGTTGTAGATCTTCCTTTCCGGAATCCAGTTTGAGCTGACGGAATTATGTCATTTTTGTCACAAGTAATATACCATTCTAATATTTACAATTTTCTCCATGACTTTCCCAACGTGGGAGGTAACCGAAATAGGTCTATAGCTCGAAGCTTTTGTTTGAGGTTTACTCTGTTTTAATACAGGAGTTACAATGGAAGTTTTCCATACCTCAGGGATTTGTCTGCATTCCCAGCACTTTTGAAATAATGTATGTAATATAATTATCCAGTTTTCTGGCAAATGGTTTAACATGGTGTAAGATACTACATCCTTACCAACTGACACATTTTTGTTACTCAGCAAATGAATAGCGTTCTTTACCTCATGTAAAGTTATTGCCGAGTTGATTGTATTATCATTTTGTGGGGTAGGGTCTCTATATTTGTCACTGATTTCTTCATCCTCTCTTAATGTCTTTTGTCTATTTGTCAAACCATCCACACTACCTGTTTTAGAATACATACAAACAAATTCTTCAGCCTTCTCTTGAGGGGTCAGAAACTCTTTATCTTTCATTTTAATAGGATAGTCTTGCAGAACAATGCCTGATTTCATTTCTTTCACTTTGCCCCACACTTTTTTCATATCCTTATCAGGCTTATGGTCAGATACTTCATTCAAACAGAACTGTGACCAGTATTGTTTTTTTTCTTGGGCTATGACACTATTCGCCTTGATTTTTGTGAAACACATTTCTTTATGAGCGGCTTCTTTTACATCTTTGTCAGGTACTTTTCTGAGTCTTAACCATGTTAGGTATGCTAGTTTCTTTGCATTTACAGTCTCCGCACATGCATTATTCCACCAAACATTTCCAGAAAAAGTGTCACTCCTCTTTGAACCTTTTTTGGGGATTGCTATTTCAGCAGCTGCATGGATGCCCCTACACACACCTGTGGATATGTTCACATTTAGCATTAATACTTTTAGAATGTATACAAATTGTATAGGAATGTTTACCTGGAGTGATGTGAATGTTGTACTTGTGACAGCTGTTCATGATGCATTGGAGAGGCCGAGGTAAACCCTTTTCATAGTGCATGGTGTGGTACTAGTGTAGATGGCTTGGCATGTGATGTGTGGTTGGGAAGAAACTTGACTGTCCGTTCTAACTGAGAGAAATTTTTTTGCCGTACAGATCTTTTATTTTCATAAGTCAAGGCAGAAACATTTCACTCTATTGTTCAGCCCTAATGAAGAATGCCATCGCTTCTAACCCGGATGTATTATAACAACAAATGTGGTGATGGGGGTCCAATATTGAAGATTTCCTTACAGCTCAGCAATAAATACTCATACCCTAGATAGCTGACTGTATCAGTGTATGGTTTGTATTTGCCCCCTTTTCTTTTTGTTGAAGGACGATGATGCTTTTTTGTTTGTTTGTTTGTTTTGTTTTTGTTTTATTAAATGACAGCAATGACATCTATATCCTTGCTGAAGATAGTATTGAGATTTCTGCACTTGCTCCGTATTCTGTTTATCTGCAGTGTTATTTGCTTTCTTTTGTACATTTGGGATCGGGTGAATTATTTTTGTATTCTCATCATGACATCAGCCAGCTAACCTTCATGGACTTTAAGCGATGTGGTCCTTTTCAGCCTTTGCGGATTAATTTTTATCCTCATCAACCAAGACAGCATTGGTGCCATTAATTTTCAATACAGCTGTTATAGAACTATTCTTATCTTTATCAGTTATTACCTTTTATGGACTAATATTTATCCTCTTCTGTCAATACATTCTTTGTGGGTTGATTAAACTCACAGAATCTGTATTGACTGATGAAGATAGAATTGAATCAACAATCCAGTATTATTCACAAAGGTTGTATTGACTGATGTGGGTAATATAAAATCCAGAAAGGCTCTGCTGACATGAATATAAAATGAAATTCACAGTCCACAAAGGCTGTTTTGACCGATGAAGACAAAATGAAATCCACAACCCACAAAGGCTGTATTGATGGCTGGGGATAAAAGTAAATCCACAAAGACTGTATTGACTGAGGAATAACTGATAAACAAAGACATTATTGATGATGAGGATAAAGTTTAATCCAAAGTCTTTGTTTTTGAGAATAGTAAACTAGAAATGGTAGAACATAAAAGTAGTAGAACACTATTAAGGAAAAAAACAAACAAAAAAAGAACAACACACACACACACACACACACACACACACACACACACACACACAAAACAAAACAAAACAAAACAAAACAAAAAAAACAACAACAAAAAAAACAAAAAAAAAACAAACAAAACAAACAAACAAACCCAAACAAACATGAAGAAGGTACTTTGTCATACTTCCATATTTTCTCAAATTGCATGAGGACATTACTTGTATCAAAGGGGCATTAGTAACTCAAACTGAGTTGCCTGCCATTGTTTTGTTGTTTTCTGGTTGCTTTTTAGGTATGTACAGCAGTACTGCTTTGTTTGTCTGAGTATTTGACGTTAAACATCAGTGCAGAGAGACATTTGCTGCTACGTGTTTTCTCTTGGACATCAGGAAGACTGGTATCTTCAGTACCAAAGTCAAGATCTGTCTGTTCAGGAGCAGTATTCTCCGCACACTTAAGCATGGATCAGAGTTCTGGAAAGTCCACCAAAAGAATCACCCATAAACTTGGAACATTCCAGAAACATTGCATGTGCAGATTTCTGAAATTTTGGTTGTTGCCCAACACCTTCTGGAACATTGAACCCCAGAGCTGGACATCAGCATTTAGATCAAGTGTATGACGGGCGCAATAGCCGAGTGGTTAAAGCGTTGGACTGTCAATCTGAGGGTCCCAGGTTCGAATCACGGTGACGGCACCTGGTGGGTAAAGGGTGGAGATTTTTACGATCTCCCAGGTCAACGTATGTGCAGACCTGCTAGTGCCTGAACCCCCTTCATGTGTATATGCAAACAGAAGATCAAATACGCACGTTAAAGATCCTGTAATCCATGTCAGCGTTCGGTGGGTTATGGAAACAAGAACATACCCAGCATGGCTGCCTACATGGTGGGGTAAAAACGGTCATGCACGTAAAAGCCCACTCGTGTGCATACGAGTGAACGCAGAAGAAGAAGAAGAAGATCAAGTGTATAAGATAGCGCTCAGTAAGACACATCCTTGGAATAGAATGTTACCAGACACACTTTCTAGAGTGGCCCTTTGCTGGACACCAGTGTGAGGAAGACCAAGGAAGACAAGGCACAGGACAGTGGAGCCAGCTAAGACAGCACAAGACAGACAGATTCATACTGCTGTTATTTTACATCACCACTTGAACCACACAGTGAACATTAAAGAAAATCATGTTGGGGTAGATTGCATTTGTGTCTTGTTAATGATGTATTTATGTTGTGCTGTACTTTAACACTTGAATAAAAAAATCTTTGTAGCCTAAGGATGTTAACCTAATATCTTGATTTGTTCTGATATAAGATTGCATGATAAACCACAGAATGAAAAAACAAAACAATAGAAAAACAACAAGCAAAGAAAAACATTTTATTTATATTTGTTATTGTGGCAGAATAGTTTGTTTTTGTATTGTGTTTGAATTATAACACCCTTCCAAAAGAAAAAAAACTGTTGTGAGTTTTAGCATTTGAAGTGAAAAACATTGTAATGGGATATGCAAGCCATCATGTCCTGCACTTACGATATTGTATGATAAACGGGTGCTGATGTGTCCATTTTAATATTTTATTTTTGAAATATATACATGTTGTTGTGAAGAAGTGTGTTGTACTACGTCCTGGAGACATCTAAGGTGTCTTTGCATGGGGGCACTTATGTTGTGATGTGGTACATGTGATGGTGAAAAAACAGGGTTGCATGAAGATGAATTTTGTGTATCAAGGAAAAGCCATTTGGAATTATAATATCAGAGATTTAATGAATCATTAGACAGTATTTTTTATGCAGATGAGTTACATTAGATATGATAGATTCACAATTACCATTTATCATCAAAGAAAAATAATCCATTTGACTTATTGACAAACAAATAAAAACATGTAACACAAAAACCTGAATGAAAACAGTAAGATATTTTTGATGAGTCAGCACATAAGACATTCAAAATGATTCATGCAAGCTGTGTAGACTATGTCAGAGTGCAGCTGCAAATGTTATGTTCATAAAAGTGGCATAGGTTGGTCCATAAAAAAATATCAGAGAAATGAAAGGTATTTCATGTCAAAGGGTTTGTCCGTATTGTCATTGCTGTTGTTGTTTTGTTGATTTGTTCATACGATGGTATGGTTCAGTTCTAAACTTTCATTGATAAATGCTGTTGTTGTTTTTTTTTGTTTGTTTGCAGTGCAGATATTAAGTGCATTTGAAAGAGAATTTAAATGGATGACAATTTATAACAAAGTCTCTTGGTTTGTCACCTTTATGAATACTTATGATTAGGTCTTTTTGTGTTGTTAAAAAAAAAAAAAAAAAAAAAAATCTTTGTATATTTTATTTCAAGAACTGGGCATTTTGTTCCCTTATTACAATTTTAATAAAACTTGACCAGCAAACTGGAGTGAAATATGTTGCATGGGGTTAGTTACTGATCCAGGTAGTTCATGTATTTGAAGTAAAAGCTGTTGAAAGTGGAATGCAGTTAAAGTTAAGTTCATATATCCATGTGCAGAAGGTTTCAGTTGTGTGTCATGAAAGTGTTGCACCAGTAATGATGGCTGCATCTGATGATCCCACTTTTCTTATCAGTTATGATTTTCCAAGCCTAATCTCATGCCTGACCTCTGTGCTTGACCTCCACATCTTACCTTGCCAAACCAATATACCTGATCTTGCCAAACTCCATGCTTTATAAAACCGCAATGCCTGACCTCTGAGTCTGTGTCTGACCTACACGTCTGACCTCCTTGCCTGACCTCCATGTCTGACCTCCTTGCCCCACCTCCTTGCCTGACCTCCATGTCTGACCTCCTTGCCCCACCTCCATGCCTGACCTCCATGTTTGACCTCCTTGCCCCACCTCCATGTTTGACCTCCATGCCTGACCTCCATGTATGACCTCCTTGCCCCATCTCCATGTTTCACCTCCGTGCCTGACCTCCATGTTTGAACTTGCCTCACCTCCATGCCTGACCTCCATGTCTGACCTCCATGTTTGACCTTGCCCCACCTCCATGTTTGACCTCCATGCCTGACCTCCATGTCTGACCTCCATGCTTGACCTCTGTCTAGACTCCATGCCTGATGTTGAGTAACCTTGTCTTACTACCATGCCTGACTTCATATTGACTGACCTTTTCTGATCTCCATGCCTGACCATGAGTGAGATCCATGTCTGACCTGGCCTGACCTTGCCCAACCTTCATGCCTGACCTCTAGGCCTAACCTTCATGCCTTATCTCCAAGGCTTATCCAGTCTTTCTCTTTGGGATGTTGGTTTCTGTGGCCAAGATCTGTATTTTTCCATGCAGTCCTGTGACCTGTGTTTCCATAGTGTTTTTCCACAGCTGTCCACATGACTGTTGGTATTCTGACGTTCAGTTACTCTGATGACCAATTTTAATGGCACTGTCACCTGTGTAATCTAGGGGGACATTCATCACAACGTATGCACTGAAAAACTTGACGACTTTTGTTGTTGTTGTCTGAGAAAGAACTATCAATAGGGTGCTGCAGAGCCAGACTGAGTGAGCGTCCCACCACAAATGGGGATCACCACCACCACATCCCTGCGAAAACAGTCCCCCACGATGCTGGAGAAACTCTCCATAAACATGAATGGGGGGGGAAGGGGGGGAGGGGGGGGGGGAGGGGAATCAAACTGAAATCACGACGAGAGCAGGGGATGAAAGCCATAGAATTTAGGACAATCTATTTTCTATATTTGATGATGAGTATGATGAAGATGATGCTGTGGAGGTCCATTTAGGGCTGGATCTGTATACTTTGCACTTTCTTTCATATTATGTGCCAACACCAGCCAGGCTTGAGAGATACAGGCACTGCAGTGTTGGCCAGAAAATCTTAGCAGCACTCCCAAAGATGCGTCTGTGAAGTAGATGACCCTTGACTATGTGGTTAGTCTTTCTACTGGAGCCTACAGTGTACTCATCTTTGAATAGGAGTTGGTTACAGGCCAAAACCCTCCACAGGGTGGAATGCCCTCCAGTCATTGATCAGTAATTGACCACTTTCAGACTCTGTCAAGGTGGATGGTATGTATGTTGGATTTTTCAGCCCCTGATTGGCTTTTACCCAGAGTTGAGTGTGCTATGAGCTCAGATTGGAAAACCGGTGCCACAGTGGTCCATTGTCATCCACTTCATTGATGTGTCTTTGAGAGTTACTTAAATTTCTTAACTAACACCCCAGGTGCCTGAATGGATTTTTATGGCAGCAGCGGCAAGAATGAAGAAAAAAAAAAAAACATTCATGAAATTATGCAGCCTTTCATACCTTGTTTTCATTGGGACCTTTCTTTCAAATTCCCCTGCACTTATGCACCTGTGGTGAATTCATATTTAAGTATTTGGGTGTCAGCAGATTCATAGTTATTGTTTTTGCATGGGTGGTGTGGGATGTGGTGACAGGTTTCATTCCAGGGAGGTGCTCACTCAGTCTGCCTCTACAACAATAATAATTGTTGTCAGCAGTAGGGGGTTTATCAGGTAGTTTCCTGCATATATATTGAATCAGAAGAGGCACAGCTGGGTATCAGTGACATGACTCAGCAACATAGCAGAATCTCCTCCTGTAGGTGGTCTTCAGCCTTTTTTGCTTTTTGGTCAAAAGGAAGATAGATAAATATACACATCATGTGGAAACAACTTGGTGATTAGATTATATGTCAAGTACTTTAACATACTGAAACATATAATTCCTATCATCAGATGAAAAAAGCATGAAAAAAACTTGTGTCACAGCACAGCTGCAGTCCCATAAAAGAAGCAGTGTCCCCACAAACAAGTATGTCCTTGCAATGCTGGATGAACTCCATATCACTCTCACATGCACACTCACAAAGCTTAAAACAGACCTCTGCTGCTACTGCTCCTTCTTCTTCTCCCTCAACTCTGCAAAGAGTCATTGGGATGCCGTACAGAAGCACTGTTCACCAGATTCCTCCAGGCACTACTGCTACTGCTACCAGGTGAAAAAGAATCAGAACAGATCTCCTTGCTGTGCAGTGTACCGCCTGAGATTCCTGTGCTGCGGCAAGAGGGTGTGGGAGCTGCGCTCCAGCCTCCTGACCCTCCTCCTGGGCTGCTGTGTGCTGGTGCTGCTGCACTTCCTCATCATGAATGAGACTGTGGACCAGGGGGTGTACTTTGCCTCCCTGCCCCTGCCAGAGGACCCTGGCCTGGCCCCGCTGGGTGTCATGGCCGTGGAGGAGCTGCCCAATTCAGGGTCCTCCCGGTTGCCCCGTCGGATCCACCAGACTTGGAAGACGGAGCAGATTCCTCACAGCATGATAGCTTGGATTAAGTGAGTGCTTTGGATTGGGTGGTGGTGGTGGTGTGTGCAGTGTGTGAAAGTGTGTGCGCGGAGGGTGCAGTAGGGACTGCATTAACATGGGAAACCTTGAAAGGACTTGAGGATTGTTGCTGTTTGGGGTGGTTTTGTTTTTGGTTAGTTTTTAATGCAGAAATTCTTGGTAAGTTTGAAGTAACCTCTGTTTCTGGAGGTTTTGTCATTACTTTACTCAAGTTCTGATTGTGATTTTCATTCAGAATATTTGTCAGTTACCAATATCACTGTCATAATCAAACTGTTTTTTCAGTTTTATTGAAAAATTGGTGATAGTCATTTAAAAATAAAAAAAAATTAAAAAAAGAAAGAAGAAAAGACTGCTGAAAAAAAACTTTCTTTGTACTCCTTTGTCTTCAGAGAGTTTGTTTTTGAGTCCACATGAAAAGTAACCTTCCAAGATGTTGGTGGATAGTACAGTTGGAACAGTCATCAGCCTCACTCTCATCCCGGCCTATCTGGACCCAGTGGCAAGACATAGTGGAGATGGCAGGAGATAGGTCGGGATGCAGGAGATGGCCAGCAGTGTTCTGCATGTGTTTCACCGCGCCCTTTTAATGCTTCACAGCACATTGCCTTTCTGCCTGTTGAACCAGTGATGGTTTCTTCTGTGCAGTCCGCCGAATCCAGGCTTCACACTCTAGGTAGACAAGCCCTAAATGGTGGGGGTCCACAGCAGTTCTTGAGGCATGCTCACAAGTCTCCCAACCCATTATTTAGAATCCTCATCCGCCATTGCAGCCGTTTGGAGATGTCTGCTCTTCCATCAGCTCTACTGTTAGGATTACCTCTTCGTATTTGACCCATACAGAGGGGCTGGTTCATGGGAGCCAGAGTGTATCCATACAGAGGTGGGCCATGCGCGCCGCACGTTATGTATAGGGGGCCAGCCACCTCCCTTAATAGACATCTTTGATGATGTGCCAAATCTGGTGGAGACTTTCCCTCTCCAGATCAGATTTTCATTTTGGGTTTACTCCCCACTTGCAGCAGGGCAGGTGGTACTGGGTTACATGGTTACCAGAAGCAGAGAAGAGCATCTGACCTGACAACAGTGGACCCAGGTGGATCTCTGGTAGACATCTCCCTCTCCCATGAAGATCTGTTGTAGACCCTCACCCACGTCCCCATAGGTGTACCATATACCCTATCTGTCTTGTAGATCTATTGTAGACACCCTGCATCCCTTCCTTGGCTCTTTGTAGACCTGTATCTTAGGCCCCACCCACTCTCTATATGAACACGCTCAAAACAGTGCTTGTGATGCAGTATGTTTTATCGCCAGATCTTGGACAAAGAACCACCCAGACTGGGAATACTGGCTGTGGACGGACAGCAGTGCTCGTCAGTTGATTAAAGAAAGGTTCCCCAACTTACTGCATGTCTACGATGCTTATCCGAACAATATCCAGCGAGCAGATGCCTTGCGCTACGTGGTGCTGCATGAGTTTGGTGGTGTGTATGCTGATCTGGACATGGAGAGTCTGAAGCCGCTGGATCCCTTGACGTTCCGCTACTCCTGTTTTGTCGGGCAGGAGCCCTACGTCCATCCCATCATGGACACCAACACACAGACCCTGGTCATCAACGCTTTCATGGCCTGCCAGCAGAAACACCCTTTTCTGAAGATGGTGGTCGACACGCTACCTGACTTTGCCCACATGTGGTCATTTCTGGACAGCACGGGTCCCCACTTTCTCTCCTATGTCTTTCAGAAATACACACGAGATCACCCTCAATACCCGCCAGAACATGTCAATGGAACTTACCTGGCACCAGCAGAGTACTTCTACCCAAACATTGATCCAGAAAAATTTGGTTATGTTTACAAGAAGTGTGCAGACTATAACACTCTTAGCGCCCTGCAGAGGAGGGCGTGTCACAGTCTGAAGAGGAGCCGGCCAGAAGCAGAAAGACGGTTGCTGGCATTCACTGATCATCACTGGATTCATACCTATCTCTCGGTCAAAGTGTCCTTACGCAAACCAGTGCCCATTCAGGACGTTGTTCCTGATGTGAAAATATACTCATAGGTGGAAGAGAAAAAGGTGCTGCATCATATCATTTTTTTGTCAATGAATAATGAAAACAAAACAGTGCAGAACAGATCATGTAGAACCAATTTTTTTGTTACAGTCTTGACGTGTTTTGTTGTTACTAATAAGCATCCTTTGGGTTATTTTCTAGCTTTACTTATTCAATAAACATGATGAAAATGATTGTATGACAGTCAGTGCTTGAGTGGTGCTAATTTTATGAAGCCATGTATTTCATTTTTTTGTAATCTGATGTACTTCTGGTGTACCAGTCATATTTTTTATACACCTTGTGCCGGTTTATTATTTTACAAACATTCCAAATTTTTTTTTTTTCAAGTGGGTAACTGCTCTGCTCTGAACTGATCAGAAAGAGGGCAGATTTGTCAATCTAAACTGTTAGACAGTAAACTGTAAGTATCTAAAGGCTTTGCCCCATGGTTTGATTTACTTAAAATGTTGTTAGTGCTCAGTCTTCAGAAACCAGTACCATAGCTCTTGCCCTCAAAATGTTGATGTTGGGCATTGTCAGAAGCTCACGTGTTCAGTTCACATTATTCACTAATTACCTTCAAACATACATACACATTTTCACTATCTCAGTCTTCAGTCTTAACAAAACTTGAAATTCCCCCTCTTTGTTTTTTATTTAGCTAATACAATTTTACACAATATTTACAGCTTTTATTCTGGTTTTATCACTTTCCTCCCCATTAGGGATCGGGTTGGTGATCACACACCTTACCTCCTCACATAGAAAATACTGGAACTTACACAGTTAATGGTGATCACACACCTTACCTCCTCACATAGAAAATACTGGAACTTACACAGTTAATGGTGATCACACATTTTACCTCCTCACATAGAAAATACTGTAACTTCACACAGTTAATGGTGATCACACACCTTACCTCCTCACATGGAATATACTGGAACTTACACAGTTAATGGTGATCACACACCTTACCTCCTCACATGGAAAATATTGGAACTTCACACAGTTAATTGTGATCACACACCTTACCTCCTCACATATAGAATACTGGAACTTACACATTTAATGGTGATCACACACCTTACCTCCTCACATGGAAAATACTGTAACTTCACATAGTTAAGGGTGATCACACACCTTACCTCCTCACATGGAAAATACTGGAACTTACACAGTTAATGGTGATCACACACCTTACCTCCTCACATGGAAAATATTGGAACTTCACACAGTTAATGGTGATCACACACCTTACCTCCTCACATATAGAATACTGGAACTTCACACAGTTAATGGTGATCACACACCTTACCTCCTCACATAGAAAATACTGGAACTTACACAGTTAATGGTGATCACACACCTTACCTCCTCACATAGAAAATACTGGAACTTACACAGTTAATGGTGATCACACACCTTACCTCCTGACATAGAATATACTGGAACTTACACAGTTAATGGTGATCACACACCTTACCTCCTCACATATAGAATACTGGAACTCCACATAGTTAATGGTGATCACACACCTCAGCTCCTCACATATAAAATACTGGAACTTCACATGGTTAATGGTGATCACGCACCTGTCACACAAAATGACAGATTGTGTGTCACAAAAAAAACAAACATTGTAAAACATTACCTGATAGGCATGTTCATGATTATTTGAAGTAAATTGTTCAAAAAGGCAAATCTTACCTTTCAGTGAGGATGGATTTAAAGGTTTTGACCTTCTAGTTCTAGTGACAAAAATGGGGATGGAAGTGATTCGGCCTTCATTACAAGCACTAGTTTTTAATCTCTTTCGCCTGCAGTATTTCATGTGATGAAGGCAGTCTTAATAATGATAATAATAATGGTATTTATATAGCGCTGAATCTTGTGCAGAGACAAATCAAAGCGCTTTCGCACCAGTCATTCACACGCATGCATAACTCTAAAACTGTAGAAACTAAAGACAAGGAAGAGGCAGGCAAAGGAGGCTATTTTGGGAAGAGGTGGGTTTTAAGGCCAGACTTGAAAGAGCTGAGTGTGGAGACTTGACGAAGCGAAAGAGGAAGTTCATTCCAATTGCAAGGTCCAGAGACAGAAAGTCTTGCAGTTAAAGGGAATTAATGTTGCTCATAATCTTCAGTCATTTACTCATACCAGTCGACCTCCATTGCACTGAAACTAAGTGCACTGACAGGCAGTATTCCCAGTCAAATGGACGATCTGTTAGCCATAAGTTTTGTTTATATTTTTTTTTTAATTTGTTAGAAAAAAAAAGTGACAGCAGAGAACTTTCATAGAGCCCTTATCTAGTATATCTATGATCTGGACTTGAAATCAGTTGCACAGTTTCAGTTTCAGTAGCTCAGGGAGGCGTCACTGCATTCGGACAAATCCATATATGCTACACCACATCTGCCAAGCAGATGCCTGACCAGCAGCGTAACCCAACGCGCTTAGTCAGGCCTTGAGAAAGGAATGCCAACAGCACCCGGTGTTCCCAGGCGGTCACCCATCCAAGTACTAACCGGGCCCGACATTGCTTAACTTTGGTGATTGGACGAGAACCAGTGTTTTCAACGTGGTATGGCTGTTGGCCATTGCACAGAACTGCCAGAGTCAATGTGTTAGTATTGTTCAGCTAAAAAAAAACCTAACCAACTATTGTCCTGTGAACAATTGAAAAGTTATTTGTTTCTTCACATACGTAGGGGTGTACTAAGCTGTGGCAACAGATATTGTGATTTTTAGGTGTTGTTTTGTGTTAACAGCAAAGCCTGAGTTTTCAAAAAAGATATTTATACGATTATTTCTGTTAGTTTTTTTTAAATTATTTTCATTCATAAGTGCATGAATTAGAATGCTGGCTACAAATGAAGGGCATAATTGAACACATTTGGAATGAGTGAAACATTATTGAAGTGAATAACTCGTTTCGCACCAAATAATATGTGATCGTGTTTCCTAATTTGGAGAACAGTTTAATGCAGCAGATTCAGAAGAAAAGAGTAACTGTGTAAGTTCCAGTATTTTCTATGTGAGGAGGTAAGGTGTGTGATCACCAAGATGCACGTTCACTCAATAATGGTAGAATTGTCACATTTTTGTAGGAAGCCTATGGCAAAAAGTGCTGTGTGTCACAGTGTGTATCATTCTGCATATTCTTACAGAACGGCAGCATCAGTTGTGGTTAGATAGATGAAGAAGACATTTTAGTTGTGAGGAAGTGATGGAAAACTTTTTGACTGATCTGTGATTTTATCTTAGAAAAAAGTGTTTTCTTTTGCTTTATATTTGTTGTCAAAATGGTTTTCTGTTTGGTTTATATTTGTATCTGTTGATATTTGTTAGACTTCATTTTGAGAACTATTTGTTGTTTATTTTCACTTTTGTACTGCTGTTAGTATTGATTACGGAGAATTTGTTGTATTCTTTGGCTGACCCATTTTCTGTACAGTGTTAGTGGCATTACCTTCACATAGCTGACCCATTTTCTGTACAGTGTTAGTGGCATTACCTTCACATAGCTGACCCATTTTCTGTACAGTGTTAGTGGCATTGCCTTCACATAGCTGACCTATTTTCTGTACAGTGTTAGTGGCATTGCCTTCACATAGCTGACCTATTTTCTGTACAGTGTTAGTGGCATTGCCTTCACATAGCTGACCCATTTTCTGTACAGTGTTAGTGACATTGCCTTCACATAGCTGACCTATTTTCTGTACAGTGTTAGTGGCATTACCTTCACATGGCTGACCCATTTTCTGTACAGTGTTAGTGACATTACCTTCACATAGCTGACCCATTTTCTGTACAGTGTTAGTGGCATTACCTTCACATAGCTGACCCATTTTCTGTACAGTGTTAGTGGCATTGCCTTCACATGGCTGACCCAGAACATCCCTACAAGTCTAGTTAATTTCTTTTTTGGCAGTGTCCGTTGTCTGGTTTCCTTCTGTTTCATACAACCTGATAACAGTTCCTTGTGAATGAAAGAACCAAACACTCTAGACATGGTGCCGGAATTGGTGTAGATGAAATATATCATGAAGCTTTTAAAGGGCAATTTGATTACACATACTACACTGTGACACAGTCTGCCAGGGGTAAGATTCCAGACTTTAACTCTCTCAATGCGAACGGCGAAAGAGACAACGTTAACAGCGTTTCACCCCAATTACCATCATCAAAATATTGCAGGCAGAAGGCTCTTATACTGAAGACGTGAATGTTGACAAAGAATACCACAATTCTGACGACGGAAGCTAAAGGTTGGGTCATTCAGACACCCACTGGACATCCGAGGGGTCTGTGTAGAGAAGAAGAGAGGACTGGCCGTACTGAGTGAGTTAACAACTCTGCACTAAATCATCAGGTTGGAAAGTGTTGGCACAGCGAGTAATTCAAAGAGAATGAAAATATCTAGCAAACTGCAAATGACATAATGCCACACAAAACTAACAAACAACAACAGCACAACCTAGAGAAACATCATGTACCATTCCTCCACCAATAGAAGGAATTATTGCCTGTGGTTCAAAGGACATACACTGGAAAAGATTCATGTACACATGGATAACTATTACATTCAGACACAACTCATTCTAAAAACTAACTTCCAAATATAGATGTGTAAACTGCTTTTCTGTTGCTATTGTTGTTTTTTGTTTTCACCTTTTCTTTCTGTCATCTCTGTTATTTTTTGCCTTGCCAGTCCATTCACCTGTAGTTTTTCCTTTCAGAAACATCATACCTTTTGTTTGTCTCTTTGTGGACTTGATTATTCTGTACTTTTTAGTACCAGTATTTAGTTGTTGTTTTTTCATTCAAGTATGTGTGGTTTGCTGGCTGGTGATGTCTGGTTGTATATATATTGTGTATTTTGGGTTTTTTTGTTGTTGTTGTTGTTATGGATATTTGTATTTGTATTTTTTCTTTTTTGTCACAACAGATTTCTGTGTGTGAAATTTGGGCTGCTCTCCCCAGGTAGAATGCGTCGCTACACTGAAGAGCACCACCCATTTTTAAAATTTTTTTTCCTGCGTGCAGTTTTATTTGTTTTTCCTATCAAAGTGGATTTTTCTACAGAATTTTACCAGGAACAACCCTTTTGTTGCTGTGGGTTCTTTTATGTGGGTGCAGTGGTCAAATGGTTAGAGTGCTGGATTCTCACCTGAGTTTCTCGAGTCCAATCCCTGTTGTCCCTGGTGGGTGAAGGTGGAGATTTTTCCCATCTCCCAGGTCAACATATGTGCAGACCTGCAAGTGCCTTGACCCCTCTTCATGTGTTTATGCATACTGAAGATCAAATATACTCATTAAAGATCCTGTAATCCGTGTCAGTGTTTGGAGGGTTATGGAAACAAGAACATACCCAGCATGCACACCCGGAAAATGGAGTACGTCTGCCTACATGGTGGGGTGAATAAATAAAATAGTCATACACATAAAAAGCTACATGTCTATGTGAGTGTGCTTTTGCGCATGTCTGAAATCGGAATAACATAGGAAATGAATGATGGGCGCCCAGTGGCAGCTGTCAGTCGGCTCTACCCAGGTAGACAGCCTGTTGTGCAAGTGACTATGTGTCTGAAAAGTGCTTCGAGTTTGGTCTCTGAAGATAGGTGCTATATAAGTATCCATCTCATCATATATATATATATAATTATGTATTTAATGCGGTTAATGTTGTGTTTTTCTTGGGTTTACCTGTTGGCAGTGTACAGTTGTATATTACACACACACACACACACACCATGATAAGCCTGTTTTGATGCAAAAATCTTATGTGATTATGAATTATTTTGTAGGTTATTTTTGGTATATTTTATTTTTGTTGGTGGTGATGCTCAGTTAATATTTGACAGAATGGTCAGTGGCTCGGACACATCCTGGGTCTAAAATGTGTGACTGTTGCTGCACTTGTGCCTGGTTGTTTCCCTGTTTTGTTTTGTTTTGTGTGTGTGTGTGTGTGTGTTTGTGTGGGTGTGTGTGTGTGTGGGTGTGTGTGGGTGTGGGTGTGGGTGTGTGTGTGTGTGTGTGTCCTAGACGTTGATCTTTACTTGTTCCATAGGATCATCATTATTGATGGGTTTTTTTTTTATCAGCATGTTTTCAGCCCCAGTCTGGTCCCGGTGTGGGTTGGCAGGGCTGTGAATGACAGAAACGAGGACAACACATGACCTCCGTGTTGTGAGTCTTTGATGCTAACCACTTGTTACTGTCTTCGTGTTGATACCTTGTTGAAATTTCCCCACTCTCATATCAAGTACTAACCCTGTGACTGCTGAAGTGCAGAAGTACGTTATGGTGTTATTATAATTATCTCTTCACTATGGTTTATAATAATAATAATAATAATGGTATTTATATAGCGCTGGATCTTGTGCAGAGACAAATCAAAGCGCTTTCGCATCAGTCATTCACACGCATGCATAACTCTAATACTGTAGAAACTAAAGACAAGGAAAGGCAGGCAAGGGAGGCTATTTTGGGAAGAGGTGGGTTTTAAGGCCAGACTTGAAAGAGCTGAGTGTGGAGACTTGACGAAGCGAAAAAGGAAGTTCATTCCAATTGCAAGGTCCAGAAACAGAGAAAGAACAGCGGCCAACAGTCGAGTGTTTGAATCTGGGTATGCGTAAACAGTGGATCCGAGGCCGATCGTAGTGAGCGAGATGGAGTGTAGAGGTGAAGGCAGCTGCAGAGATAGGAAGGGGCAGTTTTGTGAATGCATCTATAACATAGAGTGCTGATCTTGTACTTTATTTGGTGTGAGACAGGGAGCCAGTGGAGATGTTGCAAAAGAGGAGTGTTGTGCTCAGATCTTTTCTTTCTGAGGACGAGTCGGGCAGCAGAGTTTTGTATACGCTGAAGGGACTGAATGGATGAAGCAGGCAGACTAGACAACAGAAAGTTACAGTAGTCAAGGCGAGAGAGAATGAGAGAAACGACAAGTCTAGATGTTGCGTCAGTGGACACATATTTCCGGACGGCACTGATGCGTCGCAGTTGACAGTAGCAGGACTGACATGTCTGACTGATAAATTTTTGCATGGACAGTGTATTGTTTGGTTGGTGAGTGAGAAGCCTGGCCAGTTCAGTTCAGTTCTGTTGCTCAAGGGGGTGTCACTGTGTTTTCGGACGAATCCATATATGCTACTCCACATCTGCTAAGCAGATGCCTGACCAGCAGTTCAGTTACTCAAGGAGGCATCACTGTGTTTGGACAGTCCATATACTCTACACCACATCTGCTATACAGATGCCTGACCAGCAATGTAACCCAACGCGCTTAATCAGGCCTTGAGGGAAAATAAGATAGAATGGAAAAAAATGAAAAATAGATAGGTAATTAAATAAATAGATTAACACACAAAATAGGGAGAAAAAAAAAGATGATATCAATAAATAAATGTATAGACAAACAAGTAAATATAAGTAAACACACACTAATGCACACACACATACATTCATTCTCTCTCTCTCTCTCTCACACACACACACACACTGTCACATCTCATGACAAATCAGGGTGTGCATGCTTTAACCCCCTCCTTGTTCACGCACCCCATTCAGCTAGAGAGCGGTGTGGGTTAAGTTGATTGTATGTGGGTCTCATGTCTCAGTCTGACTTCAGGCTGTCACTAAACTGGGATCGGTTTCTTGGCTGGTCGGTGGCGGGATAATAATAATAATAATAATAATGGATACTTATATAGCACACTATCCAGAAATCTGCTCTAGTTGCTTTACAAAAACGCTTTTGTTAACATAAAACATTATATCTATGTTACATACACACACTAAAATGTGATACACACTCACACACACACACACACACACTGCATACATACATTTTAACATACATGTGTATCTAACAGCTACCCTAACACATACGCACACATAGGCAGGCAGAAACTTACATAAACACACGCACACACAATACACATTCATATACATGCATGTAGTTATGTACACATACATATGTATACACACATAGTCAAGCACAGCTAACGCAAAGGAAGTGGACCTGCCACAATTGAACTTATTGCTGAGGGAAAAGGTGAGTTTTGAGACGAGATTTAAAAGATGCGAGGGAATCAGAATGACGGAGGTTATCAGGGAGCTTGTTCCACGTCTTTGGCGATTGAAAAGAAAACGATCTGTGTCCATAGGTCTTACTTAGGGATGCGGGGCTTTTCACCCACGACTGTCATTGGAGGTAGCCGTTCCTGTTTTTGGTGCGCTCCAGGGCAGTTTGCCTGGCTTGACTCTTGTCAGTGGGGATCATTGACTCACTTGTGTAAACAAAGTGAGTCTATGTTTTAACCCGGTGTTCGGTTGTCTGTGTGTGTGTCTGTGTGTCCGTGGTAAACTTTAACATTGACATTTTCTCTGCAAATACTTTGTCAGTTGACACCAAATTTGGCATAAAAATAGGAAAAATTCAGTTCTTTCCAGTCATCTTGTTTAAAACAATATTGCACCCCTGGGATGGGCACAAAAAAAATAAAAAATAATGAAGCCTAATTATATGCAAACTGCATTTACTGTTATATTTATATTTTTTTGTATTCTCTAAACTTGGCACTTTGATCTGATATTCTGACCCAACAACAAGAGCAGTCATTATTATCATTTTTTGTTCAAACTGGAACTTCTTTTGCTAAGCATGGAAGTTTTATTTATTTTGCAAACGTTTTGGTGCAGATAGTAAAAAAGGGAAATTACTCTGTAATTAATGCTAGGGGACTTAATTTGCTTTAAAACTGATCTTTCTCATCTTAAACATTACATTTTGAAATTATACTCAATACATAAAAAGCTTGTGTGTTTTACTCTCAGTCACAAGTGAGTCTTGAAGGCCTTGCCTCCCGTTTCCTCTGAGATGGTCGTGTGCTCTTTGCACTGTGTCTTGGTGTTTGGTGTTCCTCCAGCCTTCTGGTAGTAGTGTCTCTTCTGGAAGCCTTTCAGTGTTCCCACTTCCGCAGTCTTCCACTGACCATCCACTGTCTTCCCTTGGCTCCCGCTGCCACCTTTGACTTCCATGGGTTTGGCATCAGCTGGCTGCTACCGCCTTCCACCGCCAGTGTTCTCTGGCCTTGCCAAGTCTCTACAAGGGAATCTGCGTTTGTCCTTGTCTTTGTTGTCGTACTTCAGTTCGTCATTTCCAGTCTCGTCATCTTCAGTTCCTGCTCACCTTCATTGTCGTTGTTGTCCTGTTGTAGTGCTTTAGTGCCTCCATCGTCATCAGTGTGGTGTCGGTGTGGGTTTCATTTATGCTGCTTTTTCCTGCAAGATTGGTTTATTTATTTTGTTGTTCAGGACATCATCTACCTCCACTTGGAGGGAAGTGATCAGATGTGATCAGTTTAACTGGCGCCTCTTGTGTCACGTCAGGCATCATTGATTGATTATTGGTTTATACTTTAGCGTTGTGCTTTGTTTTGTTTGATCTGCGTGATTATCTTTGTGTTTTGGTTCTTTTATCGATCACGTGCTGAAAAAATATATAAAAATCTTTATTCTATTCTAGTCTGTGTTTGTGTTGTCTGGGTGTTAGTGCTGGGTTGGGCAGGGGTTTCTAGTCTGTTCTCCTATAGACCATGACAAATTGGTGGAGATGCGGGGTACGTTAGGTTAGAATGGGAGGGGGGGTGGGTATAATCATCTCGTTTGTCTTGTCTGTTATCTGTTGTGATATCACAATCCTGCCTATGAATATAAACTGAAATGGTGATGTGTGTCGCTGGCAGAATGTTCTGGTGAGGTTGTAGTAGACTACCTACCTGTTTAACTAGTTGGTCATTGTCTAGGTGACTTGATTTTGGCTGTAGCTTGATTTGGCCTAGGTTTGGTTTTGTCTTTCTTACATTCTGTGAGAGGAGAGGAAAACAAAAGTGGAAAAATGCCCACTCAGCGACAAACGGCTGCGGACGTCACTCCCGGGTCAAAGTCCCAGATGGACAAGTCAGGTGCCCCTACTCCTCCTCAGGTAGATAAGCCATATTTATCTGGATGGATCCAATTTCAGCTGAAAGAGAAAGGTCCAGGTGACCTATCCGAGGAAGAAATTAAAGGGGACACCGCCCGTCTGTCTCACCAAGACCCTTACACAAAGTTTAAAGCCATGGGTGCTGACATGGGCTTGGTTGGTGATGCTGCTGCTAGGGAGGAAGAGCATAGTTTCAGGCACTTGAGAGACTGTAGGGAGGATGGATGAAGGATGAAAGGTCATTTTGGATGACTGATGACTTGCGCGATGAGTTTGTTTAAAGTGAAGAGGAGTTGTGCAACGTCGACCTCACTCTCTCGTCCGGGTCCACCAATTTCCAGTAGCAAGACTTAGTCGAGACGACTGGAGGATGACCAAGATATCCTTTCGGTGTCTCATCTTGCTCTCTGCACTCCACAGTGCGTTGCTGTAACCGCCTTCCTCTCTGTTGAACCGATAGGTTTCTTCCGCAGATTCTGCCGGATCCAGACTTCGCATGCATGAGTAGACACACCCCGGGGGCCAACTGCGTGTGGCATGCACACAGCATGGTGGAGCTAGATGGCCGTCGGTGGCTCTCCTGAGCCAACGCCCTTTTATGGATCTCCATAAGGGTGTCTAGCCACCCGCCTCACCAGTCCCGGAAGGGAGCGGTGGCAGTGCCGGTTTAGTCGATGAATACAGGGAAGAGGAAAGACGGTATGGGGTGAAACTGTTCCGAAAGTATGAGTGATTCAGGGAGGAAAGATGTAGGAGTCCTTTTGACTGTAAGCTTGCATTCTTTTCACTGACTGTAAGCTTGCATTCTTTTCACTCGCACATGATACACACAAAATGAAACTCAACACATTGTCTTTCAGTGTTTATAGAAACAATGTACTGACATCTGATACATGGTAAATAAAGCATACAAAAGAACTGCATGGTGAAACAAAAAACAAAACAAAACAAAAAACTGAACAGTATGCAAAGGGCAACTTTACAAACCTTTTGTAATTCAGGACTGAAGTAAAACGTAACCAAATGCAGTAGTTGATCACCATTTGATTATTTACAGGCACAGGGAGAATGAACAAAGTCTGTGACATTCACGTTCCCCACACTAACAATCGGCCAGCCACCCAGGTCCTAGTCTTGACACACAGTCACCTGACTTCTTTCCCTTACATATAATGTGCATAGAGAGAGATGAGAGCATGAGGAAAGGCGAGTATTTGATAAACAGGGATGAGTGCACTAGCTCTGTGGTGGTTTTGCTATTGTATTTTATTGTAATTTTGCATGGAAGGTATGTGTGCGTGCATGTTTGTGTGTATGTGTGTGCGTGTGCTAGGGTGATGGTTTGTTGGTTTGGGTAGGTGGGTGAGAGAGTGTGTGTGAGCCGCCATTGCTTTTTTGATGGTCGGGGGAAGAGGAACAGCGAAGGGTAGAGACCAAAGTCATGAGTAAGTCAGTTGCAATCTGCGGATTTATTTTGCAAACGGTTTGACTTTTGTGAACGCTATTATTTAATACACAATGCACTGAGGAATAAGGGTGAGTGCACTACAAGTAATACTATTATCAAAAGAGCATGGAAAAAGATGAGACTGCTACTGTCTTAACTGAAAAATGGATTTGTTGATTTTTCCTGTAAGGAGTAAGGCGGGGGATGCTGTTCTTATAATGTAGACTACATTAATCAGAAGGGGAGGGAGGGATAGGTGTGGGTGGGTGACAGGTTTTGTGAATGGGAGGCAGTTTCCACTGTTTAATGAAACCCGGTTTTTTTCCCCTCTTTTCTCTCCATCCATCCCCCTTTTCCCAAACACACAATTTCATGTTTTTGTCGCCCTTTCCCTTGTCCAAATCCTCAGCTTTTCCTTACAATTAATCATTAACACTTAATAATTAACAAACTTCAATTAATGATGAACAGGTCTAAAAAAAAAAAAAAAAAAAAAAAATCCAGTGTTTAGAAACCATAATAATTTTGCATTGATAAGGAGCTGCTGATTTTCATCATTGAATCATTACAAATGCATATCATGTACAAGGCAACAGTAGAGGGGTTGATGGGACAGAGGGGGAAACACACACACACACGCACACACACACACACGCACACAGTCTCATACCATTGTAAAGAAATGTGATAGTTCTGTTAAGAGTACTTGCTTCCCTCCCACACCCCACTCCCCCCCTGGTAAGATATTCTACATGTTTCTTCCCCACGATCATGTTCAACAGTGTGTATTATTATTATTACAAAACTGTACAAACATTATTACTTGTAGAAAGCATTTATAGAGGGTAAATGTATTCATCAGCATGAAACAGAACCACAATACACTTGTATGATACTTGGAGCAAGGTCAAAACAGCATATGCAGACTGGCAACATAACAAAACACTGAGCAATGCACACACACACACACACACACACACACACAGATGAGATACATTATTTTCTCTGGCTCTCTCACACACTTTCTTCATTTTCCTTCTGCAGAAAAAATACCACAGTTTGATCACACTTCTTAGCTTTTTTCACAACAGCTAAAAACAGGAAACCCAGAATTATCACATACAAATCAGTACATAAAAGTTATGATAATTATTATAAAGATTACACAAACACAAAATTTATAATGATTATAAAAATTTATGCACATATTGATGTGCGTGTGACATTTCCAGATGATTGGTGTCAAGAAAAATCCAGAAATCTATTGTAGCATGCAGCAGCACATGCCTTTACTTGGGTCAGCCCTTCTAAATGATGCATAAAACAATACACTGAAACACTTCCAAGTGAGCCACCACAAATAAAGTTTTCAGTGTAGTTTGATTAATAAAACAAACGTTTTGAGCCAATCATTTCTAAACCAAAGAATGGTGAAAGATATATATATATATATATATATATATATATATATATATATATATATATATATATATATAAATAATACTTATTTATTTAAATTTACTGGTTAAATAAAAATTACAACAGCAGAGTAGATGCTGGAAAATGGCTTTGAAAGAGACTATCAGGCAGTTTGACCATCACAAAAGAAAAGCCACTGCCAGAGATTGAGAGAAAAAGTTTGTCAATTTCTAGCAACCTCTAGCTGCTATGCCTAACCTTGTGTAGACAAGCTGATAAGGTTTAGTTTACCAGAAGTGTTTTTTTTTTGTTTGTTTGTTTGTTGGTGTTTTTTTTTACTGTATGCAGTATTCTTAAAGGTACTGTTCTAACAAGTCTACCTTTCACTTCAATACTTCAAACATATTTATATTTACTTCCATTTTCCACTAGCAAATAGTAAGTAAAAGTTTGAAACACACCAGATAACCACAAAAAGACTTTTGCCTCAAGGTCAACATGTGCACTTTTCCCCCCCAATACATTAGACACTACCTCTTCTATATTTAAGTTTGTTGTGTGCAAGTCTTTTTTGTTTTCTTTCTTTTAAGCAGTTTTCCTCACTTTCTCTTGTTTAACATTTGATGCACATGTGCAGCAAAATCTGATACAAGAACACAGGGCATTGGGGCTGCAAGGCCTGAAAAAATTGAATAAAAGATAAATAAAATAAAAAGATGGTTGGCTGAATGGCAAAAGGTGTGAACAAAAAAAACGCCAATCACTTTCATTGATGTTATACACAAATGCAGCAACAGTTCTGTAGTAAATGTGAAAAACAACAGGTAACAATGAAATATACAGATGCTGTTATATTTACATACCATTACATATTGTATACATGTATATACAAATTATTTTGCAAACATACTTCTAATATGCACGATAGTTTTAAACAATTTGCACAAAGAAGCTGTACAGAATAGTACACAGGTCAGTGTTACAAATGATCAATAACTCCAGCACATTTTGAAAACAATGTTATATGGAGAGTTTAGAATTTCTCAGTTCTGTAAGCACCTTTTGGAAAGTTGCAATGTGAAATCAACTATATCAGTTAAGTTCATCACAATACACCAATGCCACTTCAAAGAATAAGGAGGAAGAAGTTATCTTAAAATTATTACAGGAAACAACAAGGACACGAACAAAACAATGCATATGTAAACTATATGCATAGAGACCAACACACTTGCATGAAATTACTACTCAGGACCTAGTGCGTGCACAGTAACAACACTTGCCATCTCGGCAGCAGTATCCATTTCAACTAATATAAAGCTAAAACTTGCATCAGCATGCATCTTGGGCAACAGTAATGCACTAGCAATTCCAAACGTACTTAAATGGCATGACACATGCCTGTAAATGTCACACAAACACTTCCAAACAGCAGTTTTTCTTCTTAAAAAAAAATAATTTCCCTTTATTGCACTGTCTCCTTTACCTATCCCCTTCACCTGCCTCCCTGACTAATCCTCTTGCTGCATTTTGATCGTACGATAATACGCCAAGTGTCAGATTGAATAATAAAGATTGATGACAGCAAACTGGCATGAGAAGGGGTGATAATCGGTCTAAAGTGTCAGCAGCACATGATATTCAGCACACGGAAAGCCAGTCAGTGCTTTTCTCCATTTCTGTTCTGAAGATCACCATCCTGTCCTCAGATTCTTTTAACTTGGATGTGTCTTGTCAAAAACCCAAGAGAGCAATGAAATGGCCTCAGCAGGCAAGAAACGACCAGCCACACAGTTTCAGCAAAGCTCACAGTGAAGCAACGTTTGTCTGTGCTGTGCATCAACTCTACATCAACGCGAAAAGATCCACCAACTTGCTGACATAATGGTTTTACTTGCGAACATAACGATTTCTTTCAGGTGTAAATGACCACCGTTTGGAGTTTTCTTCAGAAATATCTTAGCTGGGAAACCGGCTTTAGTCGCAAAAAAGTCAGGAAGAGGTGAAAAGATGGATATATTCGATTGTAACATTTGTCTGCGCTGTACTGGAACAAAAAAAATGGCGACTGTTGTAGACAGGACTGCCCAACTTTTGGTGGACACTTTCACACTCCAGCACTAAACATTTGTTTGTTCAAGGAAGAATCTCAGACTCAATGTGCAACAAACTAACCGACTTCTACAAGACACATACACCAAGGAAAGAGTTTGACAGTAGACTGACCGCTGTAAGAGGCTGAAAGCACCGAGGGCAAGGACAACCAGATAAGCGTACCATGAAGCCATCTCCCTGTGTTACAGCAGGCAGAGGGGTTGGGGAACAGAGAAAGAAACAGTGTGAATTCATCCTGTGTCTGTTTAACGAACAGCTTTTGTAGTGCATGCCAATTAAAAGTGTCTTTTTGCCTGTTTGCACATGTGTATGTGTTGAGAGACATGAAGCTTTTACTTTGTACATTGTATTTTTTTTGTATTCTAATTAAATAAACCAAATAGTTTATGTCCTGTGTATGTGATTCTTGGTGTATGTGTATGAGGAAACACACAAATAAAATTATGTGTGGGATTAATAAGTAATAATGTATTGTTAAGTTTGCGGAAGTGGACTTAATTTCTTGCTAGGTTTGCCGCTGCTAAGATAGTTTATGCAGACAATATTAACTAAAAAAAAAAAAAAAAAAAAAAAAATCCCTGCTTCTTTTTCCCCACTCATCAGGTCTAACACTGGTGATGAACAGTGTTCACTGACAAGGAGTGGAAGGAGAGGGAGGGATTTTTTTTTTAATAAAAATTCCTGTCACCTTAACTATATATATATCTTCCAACCTTACATCTCAACGGGTGCTACAGCCTAATGGTTAAAGCACTGGGCTCTCAATCTTGAGTGTCCTGGTGTACCTGGCTTCAAATCCAGGTAGTGCACGTTGCAGGGCTAAGGGTGGAGAAAAAAGTTCTCCCAGGTTACCGTAAGTGCAGACCTGACGAGCCCTGTGTAAGGAGGGGAGGAGACAGTTAAAAGGAGGGATGGAGAAGAGACAGGGAAGGAGGGAGAAGACTCCAGTTAAAAAGGAGGGAGGAGACTGGACAAATGGCCGAAAAAAAAAGATAAACAGCAGTGTTTTTTTATTTATTATTTTTCTTCAATACTTTGGGTCCTTAACATCCCATCACAGCTACCCCCACCTTTTGTGTTCTCTTCTCCATTCTTCCCCCCCTATAATGTTCTCTCCTCTTCCATCCCTCCCTCCAAAAAAATTCCCCCTTCCCTTCCTGCATCCCCCACACCCCTTTAGTGTCCCTCCCGACTTCTGCCAGTTCAAAGAATGGGGCCGCTGGGTCACCAGACGGGAGAGAGGGTTGAGAGGTCCCTGCTGTGGGGTGGTACAATCTGTGGAGCCTCATTTACAGACCTTGTACCCCACAGCACAGCCTGAAGCTACTGTTAAGTGCAACAGTCACTTTTAGCTGTGCAGCGAGTACAAGGCTCCGTAAACGAGGCTCCACAGATTGCACCATCCACCAGTCAGATACCTCTCAACCCCCTCCCTCTCCCATCACTCCATCTGGTGGTCCAGAAACCCCACTCTCAGAACTACTTCCTTCTGTTCAATGGCTGAAAGGGCCAGGAGGGACATTGACAGAGTTCATACAGGCTTAATAAAACTGAAACAATTGCATCAGAAAACTGGGAACCAAAAAAAAACAAAACAAACCCATTATTATGAGTGCCAGCTGATGCACATTAAAACTGGTTGCTACTGAGGTGAGAACTGTGGTTTTCGGTGGGAAAGATATTTCCAAGAATTTGTTGGGTTTTTTTTTTTTTTTTTTTTTTTTTTTTTTTTTTGATAATTTACGATTCATGTTACCGTTTTCCTTTTTGATTAAAATGAAAGTGGAACATTTTACCGACAAAAATAACCTTCCCCCCCCCCTGTAAAGGCAGCCAATTTACTACTAGTTTTTTTCTTCTTTTTTTTTTAAGAAAGTTTTTTTTTTTTTTTTTTTTTTTAAGCCAAAATTAAAATTACAAACTTGGGTTGTTTTTTTTTTTAACTTAAAAAATGCTTTAAAAAAAAAAAAAAAAAAATTACAAATAAAACAACCTGTATGAACCCTGTAGCTAATGAAAGGTGCTGTTGGAGAACATATCGTCTTACCTGTTGTCTCAAGGTTTATAACCTGAGCACATGACAACTTGCAGATGAGTGCTTGATATAAAAAAAAAATTTATAAATTTTTTTTTTAAAAAGCAAAAAAAAAAAAAGCACACAAGAGTTTGTCCTACAAACAGGTTGAACATATACAATACACATACCTAATTATATACAAACATTTACATTGAAATGTAGCACACAATTCATGTTTACACATATGCCTATTAAGCATTCGGTAACTTAACGGCAAGTCTAAAAAGAAAAAGTAAAAATGAGAAAATCACAGTTTGCACAGAAACGGCATAGCACTAAACTCAGCCATACTTTGTCGTGAAACACACAATTCTCGATCACGCTTGCATAAACTTGAAAAGAAAATCCCTTTCACAAAACGGAACTGCAAAAGAAAAGGAAACATGGCATCACATCAAACGAAATGTGTTCACATCTGTTGTCACAGTTGTCGGTTCATTCTACCATGAATGCAATACTGGATAATAAAACAAAACCAAAATGGGTTGAGTTTCTCCGTATACTCTCTGCTTGACATGCACACTTGCCTTGTCTAATTGGTTGACAATACAGCCCGTAGGTTTGATTTTTTTTTAACCTAATTTTTGTGGCTGTTGCCGACTTATTCTGTGAGAATAGCTCCCTTCCATGCATTACCAAAGCAATATTAGAGGGGATGGCTGGCCAGGAAAACAAGTTTGACATGTTAAGTATTCCAGTGAAACAGAAAACATACGATGGGATTCCCCTTTTTACGTCATATAGTGACCATATCAAACTGGAGAAGTGTCAATACTACTTGTGCATTTGACAGGGTAGATCCTCCGTCAACATGACCTGTAACTCTTTCACTGCAAAGTTTGTGTGTGAAATACACTCCCCAGCACCAAATGTTTTAGAAACGGTGATCTCAGTCAAAAGCTTCAGTTCATGTCAAAACAACAGTGGACTAGAGCACTGCAAACATGGTCAGGGGCAAAGGTTAGTAGTGCAGTCAGGGGCAAAGGTTAGTAGTCATTCTTCTACTGGTGGGAAACTGGCTGCTGTTGTAGAGCTTTGTTACAATGTGAAAAATTGTCTTAACATGACCCCTCGATGCTGACAAAAATCGCCTATGGTGCTGCACTGTCCAGTCAAACAAAGTCACCAATGGCGGTGAGTGAGTTAATGTCTGACAGGGGACGAACTTCTAGGGACAGTGATGGCGTCCACAGCTCCTCGTTCTTGGCTAAAAACTCTGGGAGGACATGGAAGATGACAGAACTGTCGCCATGGTTTCCACTCATTTGCCTCCAGGTGGCCAGGGAGAGGAGGAAGGTGGCTAACTTTGACAGGATACTGAATGGAGTACAGACCAAGAACTCTGACTTTTTTGAGATGGTCAAAGACCAGGAAGAGTTCCCCAGCTGGAATCCGCCTGGCTGACCCAGCTTCTGTAAGAGCCACCCCTCTGGCTAACTATCACAGCAGGAATTCCTCAAAGGATGGACCACCAAGAAGCTTGAGCATACTGCTTGGCCGCCATGCTGTCATGCTGGCTGCCACGCCTTGTTGGAATCTGACCACCAAGTAACCCTCTGCAAAAAATAGAGGGCTTCTTAAAGGGTGAGGTGGTGGGGGAAGCAGCACTGACACACATTTCCTCCACTAGAAGTGTACGTTTTCTGTCCCCAGTCTATGGGAGAGTGACAATTGAACTGGAGTCAGAACAGACCCCTCCCTCCACAAGCACTGATTCCACTGAGGCACCTCATGAGACAGGGGATGTCACTGTTTGTAGGAGTACCTGGAACTGCAGGGAAACTATGTAACAATTATTCATGGAGCAAGGCTGATGGAGATCCCTGTAACTGGAGTGTGTGGAAAAAAAAAAAAAAAAAAAAAAAAAGAGAAAAGAAGAAAGTTTACAGCCAAATTCTGCAGTGACAAAACTTAGTTTCTTAAAGTTTACCTAAGAGACATACATGCATACTGACATACAAAAAAAAACAACCCACCAACAACCGAAACAGTAATATTACATAGACTCACTTTGTTTACACACAAGAGCCAACAAGAGCGAAGTGCCAAACACACAAAGTGAGCAAGGGAAAAAAAAAAAAAGCTTGAGGCAAGATAGAACTCAAATCTATTTGCTGTCCTGTCTACTGATGGCCAATGACTGAGAACCTACCACTACAAGCTGAAGTTCAGCAATGAAGACAGCAAACTGCATACTGGTTGAACCAGGGTGGTGGGGGTGGGGTCGTTGTTCTACGTCAGCCACAAAAATTAGGCAACAGAGCAAACCTATGGGCTATAACTTGCACCAGTTTGATCAAGTCAGCATATGACACCAACAAAAAAAAAAGTGGCATGTACTATTAAAAAAAAAAAATCACAGACATATTTTCACCTTCTTGAAAACTGCTTAAAACAGCGTTAAAAGAAAGAGCATTTAACAAACAAAAACACAGCACAGGCAGGTCATTTTACAAGTCAGTGTCACATAAACCCAACTCTCCCCCCCTCAAAGCAGTCAGAGTGACACAAATATATTGCAACAGCAGTCGGCTGAAGGAGCTTTTTCAGTACACTTCAAATTTTTTCTGCCAGTCTCTGAACATGGATCGACTCAACATGCATTAAAATGCTCGCCTCAGAAGTTGCATAATCCACAGCAAGCCTAAATGCATGCTTATTTTCCAGTGGTAGTGTTGTCTGCACTGATCCACCAACATAGTCACATGCATGCTATGTTCAGTTTGAAAACCTGACATATTCTGATAGTTCACATAAAATAATTTCCTAGCAAACCAGTGGTAAAGGGACCCAGAGATCACAATCTGTCACGGCCGTGCAGCACTATGGACATTCAAGAGAACATCTTCATCGGTGTTCCAAGTGACGTACCACTCAACCAAATTTGAAAAAACTTACTCTTAAGCAGTCTTCTCTTAAAGCTAATTGATTGGAATCTGTGTAGAATGGCATATATGTTCCATCACATCCTTCTATAATTCCTCTAGCATGTGCCATATAACCTTACATAAGTATTGTTTGCTTGCTGATCCTTGCAATTGGAGACAAAAAAAAAAAAAAAAAAAAAAAAATCAGGAAATTGTCTTCTATTCAAATGGGAAGGGTGCTACTTTTTGTCTAAAACACAGCATATAAACTTTAAAGCAATCACAACTTGTTCAGCAGAACAGAAGAAAACAACAACAAAAAACCACCACCAACAACAAAAAACAACCCCAAAACACCAGCACTTTTGGCATGCTGCACCCTCTCCGATAATCAGTACCCTGACGAACCTGAAATTTTAGAACAGAATAATTCCCCCATGGCAGTGATACAACAAAACTATGACACCCAATTCTCCCGTGCAATACCACCTGTTGCCCTGTGCTGCCGATGGCTGTGTCCCCAAGTTGGTCCTTGGACTTGTCTGGTCCACTTTCACACACAAGTGAGTTCACCAATTTCCAGCCTAGATAAGTAGATCTGATCAGTGAGAGAACCCTTTCACTTTTTGGTTAAAATACCGATTTGTCTTCCTTATGAACAGAAGGGAATCATTTGCATAGTACCTATTTCTACAGGTACTTCCCCCACCCCACCCCCTGCAAGGAACTCAAGCACCGAGGGGTGGAAATCTGCATGTTACCCAAAGATGGATTATACATACATACATACATATATATATATATATATTCTTTAATACCTTAACAGGCTCCAGCAACCATCAAAAGAAAACATCCCTAAACAAACCAAAAACAAAAAATGCTTGTATAAAAAAAAAAATCCTAACACAGAAATTATTTTGGACAAACTGAGTGACTAGCAACATGGGACATTTTACACCCTGAGGGCCTGTGTGAGGTGAGTGGTTCTAATCATGCTGACACCCGCTGGATGAAGGGTGGAGATGCTACATTTCCAACCTCCCAATCCCATGTCAATATTTATCATTATTATTTCATTTCATGTTATATTTCTTTCTACCTTTCTTTGTCAACATTTATCAATTTATTACTGCACTGCTGCTTAATGCCCAGCTGACTGACTACACAGGGCCGTATCAGGGCTGAAAACACCATGAATGTCAATCCTGTAGAGCCTGAGTAAAAAACAAAACAAAAAAAAAAAACAACAACAAACAAAAAAACTGCAAGAGAAAACTGGGCACAAATGCAGTCACATTCAAACACACTGACTTACAACATGCCTCTGATATTGATCATTTCGCAGCTTATCAGAGGATTTAAAAGAAAAAAAATATTCTGCAGCTTATCAGAGGATTTAAAAGAAAAAACTAAATGAACACACACATAATCTTACACATTATATGAAATTATAATACCTATGCAAAACTTTTTTTTTTTAAATGATAGAGGGCAACTCAAATCCTTGGTGCAAAAAAGAAAACAACTCAGTAACAATGCCCACCTGTCAAGTCCAGAAAAAAAAAAGGCAAAAATATTAAATGCTTCCTGGAAGTATTTGTGAATGGACCAGCAAGGCAGAAAACAAAGGGAGAGACGACAGAAAAGACTGGAAAAGGCCACAGAGAAAGACAGTGGTAGAAAAGAGGACATTTCTAGCACAGAATTTCTAGAATGTGAGGACAGTATTTTTTCATACTGGACACTATTTACTTTTGTACAATCAGTCGACTGCAGAGCCTTCAGCTGATTCTTTCGTGCACAAGTGATCAGACATACTTGTGACCAGTTGGCGTAATGCTGAAAACAAAGCGCACATCTTACAGTATTGCATTTCAATGGGAGGTGATCATCTTGAAGTTCAGTTAACTACTTTTCTTAACAGTTAAAAAAACAACAAAAAAAAACAACACCCTGAAAATGGAGTACGACTGCCTACATGGTGGGATTAAAAAAGGTCATACATGTAAAAACCCACTCGCGCATGTGAGTGAACATGAGTCGCAACCCATGAATGAATAAATGAACAAAAACAAACAAACCCCCCCAAAAAATTTTAAGCAAGAAAAGAAATAACAACATGCAACAATGTGTAAAATACAAATGACAAAGCAGCTGACACACTTCCACCTTCAGTGGACCAGACAGTAGTGTTTCAACCTTCACCTTGAACATGTCTGAAGATGCTTGCTGACTTTTCTTAACTCTTTCCGGACGAAGGAATGCTCACGCATTCCTACACAAAACGTATTCGGTTTCGGACGAAGGAATGGAATAGCATTCTCCGAAAGTAAAATTCCATCATGCGCTGTACACGTGATTTTGTGATTAGCCAAGCAGAGTGCGCTATTCTGGGTCACTCCACAATCGAATAGTATGATTGGTTAGTCTATGATGTGTGGCCTGTCTCGCACACACGCTGACAAAGTCACTGACCGGTCGTCTGCTCGCGTGCCAGCCTGTCAGCAAAGCGGGCTCTTCTCAAAATGTTGTGAAGCGAACAAGGCAGTGACGGCAATGTTTTTGGGTTGCCGAAGTACTTGAAATGCTACAAACTGAAGGGTCGGACATTGAAGAGGTGGATGATGACGAAGAAGAAAGCGAATTTAATGCAGAAAGCGAGCATGGGTATGGTGATTCGGGGTGAAAAATTGGCAGTATTTTCTACACATGGCAAAACTGTAAAAATAAGATGGGAAATTTGATTTTTTTTATATGTAATAGCTCAACACGTAATAAACCAGTTCTGAAAGTTTCATTTTCTTACACAGTATTTTGTATTTTTTGTAATTTTTTTCCAAACCCATACAAATGGGCCGTCTGTGGGGAAAAGCAAGGGAGAAAACTTGTCGTCCCGAGTGAGTTAACGGACTCTGCGAGTTCTGATTTATCACATGACAACGAGGAGTCTGACTTAAAAGTGAAGAAGTCTTCTCATTTCTTTTCTTCTTTTTACATCAGTGGAAACAGATTTGAAGGTTCGTGTCACCATACATTTCATTCATCCATGGGCTGCAACTTCCAAAGTTATTTTTTTGGGTTTCACCAGGTCAATTATAACTTGACCATGCATAATACATGAGCGTGCCTTATTCTATGATTTTTCTCGAATTTTTCTTTAATTCAGGGGATGTGCTCTTGTCAACATTTTGCTGGGCAATAACTCCTTTTTATGTATATGCACACGGGCCAAATAAGCACACAAAATCATTATCATTGTTGCTTATAGCCCAGCTGACCACGCAGGATCATATCTGGGCTGAAAACAGTCAATGTAGATCCTGTAGAACGTGAAAAAAAAAAAAAACCTAAACAAAAAAAACTATATATATATATGGAAAAGAGAAATTAGACATAAGTACAGTCACATTCATGCACATAAAACATGGACATGCATCTAGGGTTGACCATTCCATCTTTTTTTCATCAGAGGATGAAAAAACCTACGAAACAACCTGAACCCAAACAAATAAGAGTACACAAAATTGTTTGTAACAGGCATACAAAAAACAAACAAAGTGGAGGGCAACTAACGTCCCAGGTGCAGAAAAAAAAAAAAAAAAAAAAGAGAAAAGAAAGCAACATGGTAAGAATGCCCAATTATCGAGTCCAGAAAAAGACCAAAGGTATTAACAACTTCCAAGGGGGGGGGGAAAAAGGGTGAAAGGATGAGCAATCATGAAAATTCAAAAGAGATGACAGAAATAAAAAATAAGTGGAAACAGCCACACAGAAAGACGACGATGGAAAAGATAACATTTCCAGCACATTATTTCCAAAAGGTGCGGATACTATTTATACCTAAAGAACCTTGAGCATCACCACATCCCCCATCAACATTCTGCAGTAATTCCTTTGTATGTATACGCATACAGATCAAATGAGCACATGAAAGATTATGTAATCCTTGCCAGCATTTGTAAGGAACAGGAACACACCCAGTAATACCCACGGTGCCCCTGCTCCCCAAACCTGAAAAAAACACACCCAAAAAACAAAAACACACACACAAAAAAAAAACCCAGTAGAACAAGGCAACAAGGAGTGTACATCTCAAAGCTGACTTATACAGGGAGAAACCCATGTGTGTTTGAGTTGCATGAGAGAGAAAGCTCTCTCAGGGCTCCAGTTCTCCTGTATTCACCTAAGCTATCAGGCAGGCCAAAATTTGGTGACAAGACTAAACGCATTCTGGTTAGCAGTATGTAGGAAACAATCTGCATGTTTCTGCAGTTCTTTGACAAAAGTGAATCTGATTTAAATCCTGACCTGATAATGTTATTAAATCAAAATTGTCATTCTCTGACAAGAGTAATCTGAATCCTAACCTGATGATGTTACTATCAAAATTATCATCCCAAAATCAGTGGTGTACTCTGCCAACCATCATACCAGACGATACTTCATTGTACTCAATTATGCTTGTATATGCAGTAATACTTTTTTTTCTTCTCTTTTGTATATGTTTTGAACTGATACAGCACATATATTCCTCCGTAATACATACAGAGAGAAAGTGGAATCCAAAAGAGCAATCATTGCAGTTTTGTTTGATATCTCTATTTTGATTGAGCATGTTATTTGTAATGTTTAGTGCAAGCAATCAATAGTTGCTGAGTGTTTAGCAATCAATTGTTGTTCAACTGTGTTAAATGTATAGAATCAAACAACAGTTGTTTCCACTATGTTTAGAAGCAACTCACGTTGTAACAGATCAGGTGATCAGAAGAAACGTCAGAACTGAAGCTTAATACACAGTAGCTGAATACTGTTACTTGTAAACTTCACATCAGCAGCCAAGCTGTGTTGTGAAAATACTGGTAGCATTTGTAGGGAAAAAGACAAAACTGGTTGTATGCACTTTAGTTTGACCCCTGAAGTATGATTTCTCTTTAATGATATGAATAGTCCAACGGCAGGTATATTTACTCCCTAACCACTACCTGGTTAAGATTTTTATTGCACTCAGTTCGGAAATACCCATCGTTGCTTCATGATGTGTTTGATTTTATGCCTGTTTACCAATTTATTTTTCTTTAATTCCCAACCCGAGAAAAATTCACCAGCAGTGCAGTTTGAGTGTTGACTATCACCCAAACTGGCATGCCTCAACTGAGCTACCTGAATGCAAAAAGCCCTAAAATATAACTTGTCCATGATGGACAAATTTCCTCATACACATACCTGCTTGCTTCCTTTAAACAGCAGCCACGACAACAGTGTCCAAGCAGGGATGTTCAGTTGAAACATAATGCAGCAGACTGTAAATCTGAATGAAAATACAACCCATGCTTCAGTGATCAACAAAAAAGAAAAAAACAAAAACAACAAAACATGCATAGTCAAGATCATCCAAGCACTGTGTGGACACCTTTCTGTCTCTTGTCACCAGTTGTTTTAGATCATCATGTGGACGTTAACTTGTCAGCAGTTCTACATCTGCATGATGAAATAACATGCGGCTGCAGTCCATGTGTGATCCTCATGTAGCGGCACATTACAACAGCAGTTCTCCTTCAGCATCCACCCTTTCAGCGACCACCTGGGGTAACAGACAGCTTGTCGTTTGAAGGGTGGAGGGGTTACCGTCGACTGAGCAGCTTCACTTCCATTTTTCAACAGTGTGAGGCAGACAAGAACCATTGGAGGCATTTACCTGGCTGTTGCATAAAGCTTGTGTGTTGATAGCACCTGCAGTGTTCCCAGAGTGGTGACAGAGCATGCGTGACAAGGTCTGTGGTACAGCTGGGGACTTCCCCTCTAGAACAATCACCCGTACATGTATACAAAACAAGTCTAGTTGAGGTCCCTCAGTTTGACCCTAGGCACATGGTGCGCGGTAGCGTCTCTAGATTGCCACTAGAAGTCGTTGACATAGGTGTGAGTAACATTGCACCAGAGATGAACCACCAAGTGGGTCACAGTCTCTCCCTACTCCCTCCTTGACGGCTGGGACGAGTCCTGTGCTGTGTGTCATGTGTCGCCCATGTACTGCTTTTTGTGATTCGTCAACACCTCCGTCACTGCCACCAGCCGCTTCAGGGAGGGCTGCACACAGCACAGTACACCACCACTCAGTGTGACCACAACACAACATGCTACTGCCGCTGTCACCACCACAGAAAAATTAAACAGTTAAAGCCCCTTGTGAACAGGGGACATAACAGCCATGTAAAAAAAAACAAAAAAACAAAACAAGACTGACACTGCTTTAGCTCAAGGGGGGAGGCTGCAAGAGCGATCATAACAGTTGGGGTAAATTCTGAACACTGGGCAAACATAGCATTGCTGAGGTGGCTTATGCAACCCAGCCAAAAGGACAAGGAAAATACAGAAACAGAGTATGGTGAGGAGCTATTTTTCTCTCTCCTTGAACATACACTTTTACAATTACCCACATACTGCATTCACTGATCTATCACTCTACAGACATTGTTAACACCACATGAGTTCACCCACTGTGTTCACTTTTCAACATTTTTAACTGGCATTTCCTATCAATTATCAATGTTGAACAGTCCAGATCAGCTGGGGTCAGTATTGTATCCAAAGTGCAGAACAAAGAAATGCCTCTGATTTACCTGTCGATCGGACAGGTCCTTCAGTTCCCCAATGTGAGAGACGCACAGGTGGTGGATGACTGCCAGCTCCCGTGCCGTGTCACTGGGCGACAAGGCTCCCATGCTTGTGCGTGGTTCAGAGACACACTGTCAACAACAGTTTACCTTATCATAGGACTTCACAATGAGTATGGTTATAGTTTGTTTGCCATCCCCTTCGTGAGGGGCCAAGGCCTTAAGTAAAAAAAAAGCACACTGTCCTTTCTTTCACATTACAACAAAGTTCAGATAATTTTTTCAACAATGGTTCTTCTTCTTCTGCGTTCACTCGTATGCACACGAGTGGGCTTTTACATTTATGACCGTTTTTACCCCGCCATGTAGGCAGCCATACTCCGTTTTCGGGGGTGTGCATGCTGGGTATGTTCTTGTTTCCATAACCCACCGAACGCTGACATGGATTACAGGATCTTTAACGTGCGTATTTGATCTTCTGCTTGCATATACACACGAAGGGGGTTCAGGCACTAGCAGGTCTGCACATATGTTGACCTGGGAGATCGTAAAAATCTCAGATTGACAGTCCAACGCTTTAACCACTCGGCTATTGCGCCCGTCTTCAATAATGGTTAATCAGTATACATATACACACTTCTCCACGCATGATTGTCTTCTTCTCTATACTTCTACTAAAGTGTATTTCCACATGTTAAAATAAGAAAAAAAATACCTCCAGAAACAGGATTAGACGTAAAAAAATTTTTTTTAAAAGATACTCACAGACAGTTCATCCAAAAAGGTCACCATTCGGTCTCTGTTCTTTCTGATGAAGGGATGCACAGCTTCCATGAACGTTTCCTGCAATCACAAAACAGCAATTCTCTTTCACCCTACCCATGCATCGCAGGTCGTAAACAACTTGGACTTTTTCTAAATTTTTTAAATCATTTTTGCTGTACCATCAACGTGTTTCTAATTCCAGGAAATCTTCTGTCTACTTTCGGTTTCTCTGCATAGGCGGATAGTAGTTTGCACATGACAGGAATGTCAGACCCCTGCCGGAGTCTGCACTAGTGGGTCACGGTTAAGTATGTGTAATTAAACTGTTTTTCTTCATTTCAGGATATCTTTAAAAAGTCACAAACCAGGTTTGTAAATACATATTCCTGATGTTTTATGGATAAAAACAAAAAAATCTTTTACAATTTTATGTAAAACTAATGTTTCAACCTGTGGAGCACAGAAATGTGCATTGCCTCTGTGAACAATATGGGTCCACTCTGACCCTCACAGCACAGGAATGGTTAACAACTTGTGCTCCTGTGCATTTTGGGTCTTATCCTCACAAACATAATGCTAAGGCACGCTTAAACATAAATGGAAATTATACATACTTAATTGTACAAACTTCACAAAAGTTGTTTCTTTTAAAAACCTGAAGCAGTCTACAAGTGTTCCTGAAGTGAATGCAGTCAACACACACAGGCCACAAATAAGTACTCACACACACCACACATTAAAAAGTTATCGTTTTTTTTAAAAAGGTACATAACTGATCGATTAATTGATATGGATACTTATACAGCATCTATCCTCGGTTGAAGACAAAGCCCTAAGCGCTTTAAAAATGACAAAGACAAGACATTTTCTTATAAAAAAAAACAAAATAAAGAAAAACCAACCAGTTCAACAGAGGAGAGAGAGAAAGGGAAGGAGAGAGAGGGGATCACAGGCAGTGACAGACACTGCGTGTCCATGCAGAGAGAAAGTATCTAAACATCTTTCTTCACTGTCCCGTCGTGAAATAGCTCTTACCCGACACACTGTCACACATCTTATTCGGAGATTGATTTCAAATGGATCATTGCTAATCAATGATTTCTAATCACTGCAGCAAAATTTCTTTTTTCAAAGCTCCAACTGAACATTCCTGTAGCTGCTGTTTTTTGTACAGCATACTCAGAAATGGCACACAAAAAAAGAAAGAAAATATTTGGAAACTACACTGAATTTCTAAGCAAATCTGCAATTTCGTTATGTCCAAAATGTTGAAATGACAAACAATCCTAAAATTCTTCTTAAAGCTTGCATAAGAAAAGACTAACTCATTCCGGACAAATAGTTTTCTCCCTTGCAGACGACCTGTAGACGACCCATTTGTTAGAGTTAAAGCTTGCATATGAAAAGACTAACTCATTCCGGACAAATAGTTTTCTCCCTTGCAGACTACCTGTAGATGACCCATTTGTTAGAGTTAAAGCTTGCATAAGAAAAGACTAACTCATTCTGGACAAATAGTTTTCTCCCTTGCAGACGACCTGTAGACGACCCATTTGTTAGAGTTAGGGAAAAAATCACAAAAAATACAAAACACAAAGTAACCGAATGAAACTCCCTGTACTGAACCCACTGACCGACGGGCGCAACAGCCGAATGGTTAAAGCGTTGGACTTTCAATCTCAGGGTCCCAGGTTCGAATCTCGGCAACGGCGCCTAGTGGCTAAAGGGTGGAGATTTTTCCGATCTCCCATGTCAACATGTGTGCAGACCTGCTAGTGCCTGAACCCCCTTTGTGTGTACACGCAAGCAAAAGATCAAATACGCACGTTAAAGATCCTGTAATCCATGTCACCGTTCGGTGGGTTATGGAAACAATACCCAGCATGCACACCCCCGAAAGCGGAGTATGGCTGCCTACATGGCGGGGTAAAAACGGTCATACACGTAAAAGCCCACTCATGTACATACGAGTGAACGTGGGAGTTGCAGCCCATGAACACAGAAGAAGAAGAAGAAGAAGACCCACTGACCCCTCTTCTAATGTCGTGTGTACGCCCACCCCCCTCCCTCTCTTCACAGCCCTCAGAAGCTGAGTCACTGTCAGTACCTTCTTGCTGGTAGCTTTCTTCACTGCAGATACTTTATTCAACATCTTCATCATCCTCGCTGATGTTGAAACCTTCAGTTTGAAGCATTTCAATCACTTCAGCAGCAGTAAAAAGCCGCTGTCATGATCTTCTTTGCTCCAAAAATTTCCACTTGTATCGCCTGTGATGCCATTTTCGGTACGTATGCAGATTAGCTTGGTCATGTGGGGTACCAAGGTCAACAGCTGGCCAGCGAGTGTATAGTCATGGAAACCTCGCGAAGAAACTTTCCATTCGACCCTTGACACGTTCGCAATGCCCGGTGTAGCGCTATTTTTATGCTACTCCATGAGGAAAATGTGGACAAATTTTTAATTGTCCAAACCGCTATAGCGTTCTGTCCTTTGTAACTGAATTATATTTATAATAAATCAACCTATATACTGAATTACACACATGTATATGTATCTATCAATTCATTTATTTATAATAAATCATCTTATCTACTTCACCTTAGGACCAGCATCCACCAGGTTTGCCAGCATCTGTAAGACTTTAGCTATCAGCTTCAGTGTTCTGGAGGCTGTTTCCGATGGGTTTTCTGCAGACAATGGGAACAACAGCACAGTTTATGTGACACGATATGTACATGAAAGAAAGCAATACCTGATCACTGGGTGTATTTCACTTCAAACCGATATCTGATCTCTAGGTATATTTAAGTTCATGTTTGTCATGTATATAACAGGGAAGAGAGAAAAAAAAGTGTTATACTGTACATGGCCTTTGTATCAGCACAAATAACAATACATTCCTCTGAACTCAGTAATAAAACACAGTAATCATGATTGCTTAGAATAACTGATGGTTAGCTTTAGTTGTTTTGACACATACACATTTTTGATTAAAAGAAGTTACCTGTCTCTTATTTCATTATTATTACCTCTTTGCATAAAAAGGGTCGTTAATTTTAGCCACCTGAAATAAGTAAATATCAAAAAATACCCTCTGTACAGTTTCCATATTTTATGAGTGCTTCTTCTAACTGCAGTTTACTAAATGGGTACCCACCTGATACAAGGTTGAAGGACTTGGGGTTGACTATTGCTGGACCCAGAAGTCGGAGAAATATGAAACTACTGTGAACAGAAAAAAAGAAGAAAACATCAATGCCTTTATCAATGTCAGAGTGCTACTCTGAATCCAGGACCATCATTAAGGCCAAGCTGCAGAACAAGTAGAAGCAGCAGCAACCACGTCACAACAGAGCAGACCTGTACTACCTGCTGACTTGCTGAGAGCAGGTAGCCATTTTCAGGTTCAGGACAGGCCACAACCACCACCTGAAACACCACCTATACACGAAACGCTGTATCGGCGACACAGAGCAGTGCCCCTGCAGAACAGGCAGCCAGACAACATAACATCTGCTGCAGTCCTGCCCGCTCCACCAAGTGCTCTGAGAGAAAACCTGGCCTGACCCAATTCCAGAGGCCCGGAAGCTCTACGGAGGACTGGAGGACCTGCAATGTACTGCTGCCTTTGTCGAGGAGACGGGGGAATCCATCTGATAAATGACGAACGAGACAACAACAACAACGACGCCATAGACTGAACATGAACACACCATGACAGGTTATTTTGTTAATGGACATTTATTTTCTCAACACGATGAAAAATATAAAAAGCTTTCATTTCAATCTGATCATTATCAAAAACTGTAGCAATGACATTTTTTTTAAAGTCGGTAACTAACATTCTCAAGATTTTCTTGAGCAGTCTTTTTTCTTTTCTTATTTCAATTAAGATCACACTGCTTTAGCCAAGCCAACTGTAAAGGGGGACATTTTATCTGTGTTTGGTAACTAGCATCACTCTACTTCTAGATAAGTTCATCATCACTAGCTGGCTTTGTTTTTTCATCTGGCACATTTTGATACTTTTCAACCCCAAAAGAGGAAATAGTTACATCTGGATATAAAGTATGTGTGCATCTGTGTATGTGTATGTAACCTATGTGTGTGAGGAGTCTGCTTTCATGTGTACCATAAGTATAATCAAATGTTTATTCAACCAGGTGGATCAACATAATCGAAGAGAAAAAAAAATTCACAAATGAAATAAAGCTATGGTAAATCAAATATATTAAAACATATATTTGCATAACAAATCACAGATCCAGAAAGAAAACAAACACCCCTGATTTGACTACTTTCAATTTGATTGTGTTACTCTTTGACAAAAATCCAGCTGATACAATTCTCAGAGGTACAGAAAATTCAACAACATGCAGCCAATGTTATGCACAAACACAAAAACTGACCTCACTACCCTTGTTTTGACCGTATCATCCTCGGGCCATTTGCCACGAGCCTTCCTCTGCAGGCAGAAGCAGATGTGACGCAGCTGCCTGCAAAAACACAACCGTGTGTCAGAAAAGTTTATCTATCTTTGTTGCTGATACCATCATAGCCAAATCAGCCACACAGGCCACACCAGGCTGAAAATCTAAACTAAACAGTGACCACATACAATCTGAAGAAACAAAAAACAAAAATCCCGAAAATAGAAAAAAAACCTTTTGGCACAGGTCAAGTCACAGGCACAAAACCGTAGGATATTTATCTGAAGTTGACAATTCTGTAAAATTTTCACCAGTGGATTAAAAAAAAAAACAACACTAGCCTGAACACAAGCATAACTAAACATAATACAAAAATTATATCAAGTTACAGCAAATCACACATCCCAGGTGCTAAACAGAAAATATAGTAAGATTGCTGAATGGTCCAAGAAGAAAAAATATTCAGGTCTTCCTTGAAAAAAAAACCAAACAAAAAAAACACCAAACAAACAAACACAGGTGAATGGACTAATATGAAAAAAAAAGACCAGAAGAGACAGTAAAGAGAAAGGAAGTCTGGAAACAAAGACAGTGATAGAAAAGATGAAATTTTTGGCACAAAACTTCCAGGTGGGGATATTATTCATCCTCAAAGGGCACCTGGCATTCCCACGGAAGGAACTGTAAAAATAACAATAATAATTAAATAAAATCTTCCCATGGAAGGAAATGTGTCAGAATTAATAAAATAATAATTAAATAACATAAACGAATAAATAAAACCCAGCCAGTTGACAGCCAGAAATGGCAAACCTGACAAATTCCACAGAAAAAAAGTCCATTGCTTGTGTGAGTTGCAAACTCACAAAAAGCAACAAACAAGCAAGCATGCACCATACAACTACCAACACCTGTGCACACTTACAGCGGACAGGAGTCGACAGCTTTGAAGATGTCCTCCAGCATGGTGTTGAGAAGGGACAGCAATGTTTCCGTGTTGGCTTTGGAGTCTGTGGCACCATCCAGTAAGGCAGGGTTCAACTGCAACCAGCATCAAACCACCACTCTGAATCTGGCACACTACTGGGTCCATTTACCTTTCTTTAACTCACTCAGTACGGCCAGTCCTCTCTTCTCCTCTACACAGACCCCTCGGATGTCCAGTGGGTGTCTGAATGACCCAACCTTTAGCTTCCGTCATCAGAATTGTGGTATTCTCTGTCAACATTCACCTCTTCAGTATAAGAGCCTTCCGCTTGCAATATTTTGATGATGGTAATTGGGGTGAAACGCTGTTAACGTCGTCTCTTTTCGTCGTTCGTATGGAGAGAGTTAAGAGAAACAAGAACAAGAAAAAGCCATCATGTAACATATACACTGTGAACAAGGTGAGGGTATGTAAACCTCTTGGCAGCGAAACTATTTCACCACATATCTCACACAAACATTCTGGGATCCAAGTTAAACTGTTTATTCTGAAGTAAGTGACTGTACACTGTTTCTTGTTTCTTTAAATATCCATATTTTTTAATAACACAAGTCAAGGGCTGATGCTCAAACTAAGGCACACAGCTTTAATATTTAACAATTTTGTTTCCTCATTCAAATTTATATGAAACATACTGGTCATACTGTATTTCTTTATATTTGGTATGGAATGGTTGGGATCAAGAAAAGCTCTGCAGTGTGGAGTGAATACTTATCTGTTTTGCATATTTCTTCTGCTGCTGCTATCATGTGTTCAGGACCATCCATTTGCACAATGGCTATGATCCATAACTATCAACTGGATCCACTGCTCTGCAGTAGAGCTCTCTAACTGTCCATTGGCACCATTGGTATGATCCACTGCTATCTATCCATCTGCACCACTTATGATCTACAGCTATCAAACTATCCATTTGCACCACTGTTATGATCCACAGCAAACTATCCACTTGCACCACTGTTATGATCCACTGCTATCTATCCATCTGCACCACTGTTATGATCCACAGCTATCTATCCATCTGCACCACTGTTATGATCCACAGCTAACTATCCACTTGCACCACTGTTATGATCCACAGCTATCTATCCACTTGCACCACTGTTATGATCCACAGCTATCTATCCATCTGCACCACTGTTATGATCCACAGCTAACTATCCATCTGCACCACTGTTATGATCCACAGCTAACTATCCACTTGCACCACTGTTATGATCCACAGCTAACTATCCATCTGCACCACTGTTATGATCCACAGCTATCTATCCATCTGCACCACTGTTATGATCCACAGCTATCTATCATCTGCACCACTGTTATGATCCACAGCTAACTATCCACTTGCACCACTGTTATGATCCACAGCTATCTATCCACTTGCACCACTGTTATGATCCACAGCTATCTATCCATCTGCACCACTGTTATGATCCACAGCTAACTATCCATCTGCACCACTGTTATGATCCACAGCTAACTATCCATCTGCACCACTGTTAACTATCCATCTGCACCACTGTTATGATCCACAGCTAACTATCCATCTGCACCACTGTTATGATCCACAGCTATCTATCCATCTGCACCACTGTTATGATCCACAGCTATCTATCCACTTGCACCACTGTTATGATCCACAGCTATCTATCCACTTGCACCACTGTTATGATCCACAGCTATCTATCCATCTGCACCACTGCTATGATCCACAGCAAACTATCCACTTGCACCACTGTTATGATCCACTGCTATCTATCCATCTGCACCACTTATGATCTACAGCTATCAAACTATCCATTTGCACCACTGTTATGATCCACATCTATATATCCACCGTTATGATCCACAGCTTTTTTTTTTTTTACTCTCTATTTACACCACTGTCATGGTCCACAGCTGTCTAGCTCTCTATTTACACCACCATTATGGTCCACAGCTGTCTAGCTCTCTATTTACACCACCGTTATGGTCCACAGCTGTCTAACTCTCTATTTACACCACTGTTATGATCCACAGCTGTCTAGCTCTCTATTTACACCACCGTTATGATCCACAGCTGTCTAGCTCTCTATTTACACCACTGTTATGATCCACAGCTGTCTAGTTCTCTATTTACACCACCGTTATGGTCCACAGCTGTCTAGCTCTCTATTTACACCACTGTTATGATCCACAGCTGTCTAGCTCTCTATTTACACCAGTTATGATCCACAGCTGTCTAGTTCTCTATTTACACCACTGTTATGATCCACAGCTGTCTAGCTCTCTATTTACACCACCGTTATGGTCCACAGCTGTCTAGCTCTCTATTTACACCACCGTTATGGTCCACAGCTGTCTAGCTCTCTATTTACACCACCATTATGGTCCACAGCTGTCTCTGTATTTACGCCACCGTTATGGTCCACAGCTGTCTAGCTCTCTATTTACACCACCCACAGCTGTCTAGCTCTCTATTTACACCACCGTTATGGCCCACAGCTGTCTAGCTCTCTATTTACACCACTGTTATGATCCACAGCTGTCTAGTTCTCTATTTACACCACTGTTATGATCCACAGCTGTCTAGCTCTCTATTTACACCACTGTTATGATCCACAGCTGTCTAGCTCTCTATTTACACCACCGTTATGATCCACAGCTGTCTAGCTCTCTATTTACACCACTGTTATGATCCACAGCTGTCTACCTCTCTGTTTACACCACCGTTATGATCCACAGCTGTCTAACTGTCCACTTCAGTGCTGTACAGACCTCACAGGAGTGCTTGAGCTCCATGACCCTCTGGACGCCGCGCTGAACGGCCTGTCGCACAAAGTCCGTGGAGGTCATCTTCATGTACTGGTCCATCAGGGTGGTGGCCAGGGTCGTTGCCCGGAACAGGGTGGACACCTCCACTGGAACCATGCAACACTGGGAACATGAATGAGTAGCAGGAAGACACACACACACACACACACACAATTAACAAAAGACATCCAAACAGCAACATTCACTCTGAACACAAATGAGAAGCAGGAACACACACACACACACAGTTAACTCACTCAAGACAAATAGTTTTCTCCCTTGCTTTTCCCTACAGACGACCCATTTGTTAGGGTTAAGAAAAAAAAAAATCACCAAAAATAAAAAACATAATATAACTGAATGAAACTCGCTGTACTCGACCCACTGACCCCTCACCTCACATCGTGTGTTTGACAAACCCCCTCCTTCACAGCCCTCAGAAGCTGAGTCACTGTCAGTAACTTCTTGCTGGTAGCTTTCTTCACTGCAGATGATTTATTCAACGTCTTCATCAACCTCATCGATGTCGGAACCTTCAGTTTGAAGCATTTCAATCACTTCAGCAGCAGTAAAAAGCACCTGTCTATATATAATTTGCTCCAAAAATTTCCATTTGTATCGATGCGACGCCATTTTCTATACGAATGCAGTTTAGCTTGTCATGTGGGGTGCCGAGGTCAATGGCTTGCTGGCGAGTGTATTGTTACTAAATCTCACGAAGAAACTTTCCATTTGACCCTCGACACGTCCACAGTACCCAGTGTAGCTGTGATTGTCATGCTGCCCCATGAGGAAAACGTGGAAAATTTTTAATTGTTGAAATCACTATAGCATTCTGTTGTCAGGGGTGAGTTAATGAAAGATATTCAAACAGCAACATTCACTCTGAACATAAATGAGTTGCAGGAAGAAAAACACACCTACACCCACACTAGGTTAATGAAAGATATTCAAAATGGCAACATTCACAACGGTGCAAAAACGTATTGTTTGTGTGTAGTTTGTGTGTGCAGTCTGTGTGTTCTGTCCAGAATTTTGTTTTCTTTCCTCTTAACTGCAGACAAGAAATAGAATGTCATGTTATTTTTTAACCATATTTCTGGCAAAAAACTTAGACTCAATAAATTCTTGTGGTTATGGATGTGGAATGAAGTAAACTGGAGACATTCACAATCCAGAAATAAGGATTTACCTAGGAGACTTAAACCTATCATTGGTATGTGTGGAAAGAATCTTTATTTCTTAACGTTTAATCCTTATTTGGTAGTGACAAAGTATTTCCAGATAAAATTAATTTGTTAAAGTTTACTATCGACACACACACACAATCAAGACACAGATTTAGTACATAAGCCGAAAAGAATCTGTGAATTCCTTTGTATTGATAGAAATGTGAAACTAAGCTATCAAGGTGATTTTTGTTACCCGAATGGAATATATTGGTATTTATGCAGTTGTCACCCTTGTGTGTAAATTGAAATAAAAAACAAAACAGAAATAATGATAATAAACCTGCAGACCACTGCACATGATAAGAATGCTCCTGTATCCAAATACATCAATTACCTTCATATCTATCTATGTAATGTTACCTAAAGTGATACACACACACACACACATATATATATATATATACATACATACACACACACACACACACACATATATATACACACACACACACACATAGATATATATATATATATATATATATATATATATATATATATCAAAGGCCTCATATTTGCAGAATGATTCCAGCACTGGCAACAGTGATGGACTTTCAATCAAGATGGCTGCCTTTGATGATGTTTCAACTACAAATTTCAGAATACCCATTCTAATCAAATCAGTACCCTCTTTAAAATATTTGAATGCAGTAAAAATTTATTATAAAAAAAAAAAAAAAAAAAAAAAATTTACGGAGTTGTTTGTGTCAATCTGCGAGTTTGGTCCAGAATTTCTTTTTCTTTTTTTTCCTTCTGTTGATAAGAAACAGATCTCAGGCTAACTGTCAACCACACATTCTGGCAACGAAGTAGAAACGACCTAATGAGGCTAATCACATCTTGTGGATCCGGATGTGAAACAAAATAAACCTCTGGAGAGTTAATGAAATCAAATCTTGACGATCCGGAAATCCTGATTAACCCAGAAGACTTATAGCCTATAACTGATAGGAGTGGAAAATTTTAAAAATTTTTCTGTTTAACTCTTTCTCTACCAGGTTTCTGTGTGAAAAACATTCTGCAGTGCCAAAAAATTAAAATATTTTAAGACTCAATGCTCTCAGTCACACACTCTGGTTCATATCAGAACAACAAAGTGGACTTGTTCACTTCAAAGTTGGAAGGGGGGAAGGTTCGTTTCCTGTTGCACTGGAAAGCTGGCTGTAGCTGTCAGGCTGTGTTACAATGTGAAAATGGTCCACTGAACATGACCTTTCAACGGTCCACTGAATGTTTCAAGGTTCACTAAAGTCACCTATGGCGGTGAACAGTCTTGTTGACAAAAGCTGCCTTTGGCAAGAGTCAATCCAGATTTGGTATTCAGAGACAAAGTATTTCCAGAGAAAATGAATTTGTTAATTACAGTTTACTACAGACAGACGCACACACACAGACAGACAACCAAAACACCAGGTTATTACACAGACTCTCGTTGTGTGTAAAAACATACATGTGAGCCAAAAACCACGATCAAAAACATGTACAGTAAGGCACTGAAAATGGCAGAGACCTCAAGGACTATTACAAAGCTGAACACAATAAAGACCTCCTTTGTCAATTTCATGAAAAGACACAGACTTCAAAGGCTATTACAAAGCTGAACACAATAAAGACCTCCTTTGTCAATCTCATGAAAAGACACAGACCTCAAAGGCTATCACAAAGCTGAACTCAATAAAGACCTTCTTTGTCAATCTCATGAAAAGACACAGACCTCAAAGGCTATTACAAAGCTGAACTCAATAAAGACCTTCTTTGTCAATCTCATGAAATGACACAGACCTCAAAGGCTATTACAAAGCTGAACTCAATAAAGACCTTCTTTGTCAATCTCATGAAATGACACAGACCTCAAAGGCTATTACAAAGCTGAACTCAATAAAGACCTTCTTTGTCAATCTCATGAAATGACACAGACCTCAAAGGCTATTACAAAGCTGAACACAATAAAGACCTTCTTTGTCAATCTCATGAAAAGACACAGACCTCAAAGGCTATTACAAAGCTGAACACAGTAAAAACCTTCTTTGTCAATCTCGTGAAATGACACGCTTCACGGGCTATTACAAAGCTGAACACAATAAAGATCTTTGTCAATACAAAGCTGAACACAATAAAGACCTTTGTCAATACAAAGCTGAACACAATAAAGACCTTTGTCAATCTCATGAAAAGACACAGGCCTCAAAGGCCATTACAAAGCTGAACACAATAAAGACCTTCTTTGTCAATCTCATGAAAAGACACAGGCCTCAAAGGCCATTACAAAGCTGAACGCAATAAAGACCTTCTTTGTCAATCTCGTGATCGTTCAGAGTGCGCAGCAGCACCACTTCCTTGCGGTCGGAGCTGAAGATGCGTAACAGGGCCCGGGCCAGCATGGACCAGTCCTGCTTCGGGCACAGCTGGGACAGCGTCAGCAGGTTCTCATAGCCCTCCTCTATCAGCAACTGTCCACAAAATATGGCATGTCAAAGTATGATTTATAATTCTGACATGACAAAATATGACTTATTAGTCCCCGAAAACAGAGTATGGCTGTCTACACTGCAGGATAAAAACAGCTATACATGTGAAAGCCCACTCGTGTACATAAGAGTGAATGAGGGACTTGCAGCCCACGAATGAAGAAGATTTATTATCATTTCTGATTATTTTTAATGAAAAACACACACACAAAAAAACCCACACATAAATCTGAAATAAGTTTGAGCTGATCAACAGTATCTGGATCAATGATTGTCACCATTTTTTTTCTTCTTCTTTTTGTTGCTGCTGTTGTTTAATCAAACCAGTTCAGCTCTTTCTTAATGCTCCCTGTCTGCCTAGGAAACTTAACTGCATCTTTAGCCATTTCTACTTATGTGCCTATTTATTTACATTACTTTCATTTGTTCTTTTGATACTTGAAACTGGAATCATTCTCTCTTTAATGTTCAAAGTGAAACTAAAATCATTCTATCCTTAATGTTCAGGGGACACACATTTCCATAAAAGAAAGATGTTAGAAAGTTTCTTTTGAATCACACACATGCATGCTTGATCATCAGTAACAGTTCAGAGATTAATGTAAAAAAAAAAAAAAAATTAAAAATGAAAATGGAAACTTTCTATTTTATTCCAAACCATAGATTGTGACAGGATTTATATATATATATATATATATATATATATATATGCAGTGATGGTTATGCATTCATCTATATAAAACACGCTGTTCTCTCTCTTATTCTCTCTTCGTCTATACATATCACATTCTTTCCCTCCACTGCCATGTTGTTCTCTCCAAATATAAATATTTCAAAACCAATCTAACTGACCCATTTCTACCTGCGACCAACGTGCTGCAGCCCCCCACCTACCTCCTTCAGACTGGTGTACTCCGCCTGTGGCAGCAGCACCTGGTGCTTGTAGTGGGCACGGAACCTCAGGGACCCCACCTCCCCCTTGGACCACTGGCCCCCCACCGCCACCAGGGGGTAGTGCTCGTCTATACTCTCCTGGTTTTCTAGCGAGGCCAGCTGGACCGTCACAGAGCCTGCAAGGAGGAGGAATTTTTGTTTAATGTCCCGTCACACATATCGGTGATTGAAGACATTTTGTTAAAGTATTTATGAGGAATTTTTGTTGAATGTCCCATCACACATATCGGTGATTGAAGACATTTTGTTAAAGTATTTATGAGGAATTTTTGTTGAATGTCCCATCACACATATCGGTGATTGAAGACATTTTGTTAAAGTATTTATGAGGAATTTTTGTTTAATGTCCCATCACACATATCGGTGACTGAAGACATTTTGTTAAAGTATTTATGAGGAATTTTTGTTGAATGTCCTGTCACACATATCGGTGATTGAAGACATTTTGTTAAAGTATTTATGAGGAATTTTTGTTTAATGTCCCGTCACACATATCGGTGATTGAAGACATTTTGTTAAAAGTATTTATGAGGAATTTTTGTTTAATGTCCCGTCACACATATCGGTGATTGAAGACATTTTGTTAAAGTATTTATGAGGAATTTTTGTTTAATGTCCCGTCACACATATCGGTGATTGAAGACATATAAGTATTTATGACTACATCTGAGTATTACCGGTTAGAAGGGGTGGGAGATGTGGATGAATGGAGGGTTGGGGGAAACTGGGCAAATGAGGGTAAAAATGTGGGTGAAATTTGGAAGAAAAAACAAAACAAAAAAAAAAAACCCTCTAAATACAGTTACAGGAAATTACTTAAAGGACTTCGTAAAAGAGAAGTCGTTAAACTGACAAGCGAAACAACTGAGCCTGCAACCCCAGTATACACAAGCTCCATTTTTCTTTTTTTAATATCAAGGATGCATGATTTTGAATACGACTAACGTAATGTCTGTCTGACGTTTAATCATAGTTATTGACACACATACTCTACTTTTCTTTTTTTAATATTCAGGAAGCATGATATTGAATATCACTAACATAATGTCTGTCTGATGTTTAATCATTGGTATTGACACACAAACTCTACTCTTCTTTTTAATATTCAGGAAGTATAATATTCAGTATCACTAACATGATGTCTGTCTGACATTTGATAATGGACAATGACACACATACTCTACTTTTCTTTTTTAATATTCAGGAAGCATAATATTCAGTATCACTGACATGTCTGTCTGACGCTTAATCGATGGACATTGACACACATACTCTACTTTTTAAATATTCAGAAAGTATAATATTCAGTTTCACTGACATAATGTCTGTCTTAAGTCTAATTGATGGACATTTTCTAGCTGGACATTGTATTTAGAATATGTTCAAGTCTAATCAATGGACACTGACACACATATTCTACTTAAAAAAACAAACAAACCAGGAAGCATAACATTCCTTATCACTAAATATAACATATATAATGTCTGTCTGACATTTAATAATGGACATTGACACACATACTCTACTTTTCTTTTCAAATATTCAGGCAGTATAATTTTCAATATCACTAACATAATGTCAATCTGATGTTTATAATGGACATTGATCCACATACTTTTCTTTTTAGATATTCAGGAAGTATAACATTCAATTTCACTGACATAATGTCTGTCTCAAGTTTAATTAATGGACATTTTCTTTCTGGACTTGTGTTCAGACTATGTCAGTATGTGATGTTATGCCAGGGTTTTAAACTGACCTGGTGTGTTTGCGTAAATGCATGAAGTATTGTCATTTGAGAGGACTTCTGAACCAGTGGTCAGGGTTTGTTCCCCTGTTCCAACCTGGCGTGTTCTTGGGGAAGACACTTTACTCTGATTTTCCTCACTCCACCCAGGTGTGAATGGGTACCTGACGTGGGTGGGGAAGGTTAAAACGGCAAAAGGAGAGGACTGGGCCCTGCCTTCCTATGCCCAGCCCGAGATACAGGGGATATGAATTCACAGCCCCAATGGCTGTAAAAGGCTTTCACCTTTTGAATGTCTTTTGCATATGTGCATTTATATACGACACAAAAGCATACAGGTGATGCCTCCCAGTTTTATTGGTACCTGTCTGTGCACTTTAACCCAGAAACACTGCATCTGAACTTAGTTACTATCACATGTGTACCTCTTGTGTAGTTTGTTCTATATATATATAGTGCATGTACTTTACAATCATGCACATACTTGAACTATTTCGCAGTCATACATACATAAATACTGAAAATGCACTTTACAAAGAACAAATCTTAACAATTCATGACATTTATTCTAACACATTCAAACTTGAGATTTACTTCACTTTTAACTCACAGTTATACATAATAGTGCATTTTACAATTACAGATGTACTGACATATTTAACGATTATGCATGTTCCGAATGTGTGTTTTGTGCTGATATATTTTTGAATTATACATATTCCAGTTGTGTATTTTACAATTAGCAAGTTTTAAAAAACAACAACATTTAAAGGTAATCATGACCATGGCACTGCTGTTATTAAATATCAGGTAATCAAAAGTTAACAGCTTTAACATTATCTGAAGTGGAAAGATCAATAATGCTGATGACACCACTAAATCAGTATTGCTGATGAAACCACCAAATCACCATCACATATGACAGAAGTTCTTACAAAAGGGTTTAAATTCAAAGCATTAAGATCACTACAGCTTACTGTACATGATACTTTTTCTTTGAAAATGACAGGGCAGTGGTAAAAATAAGCGCTGCACTTGAAATTCAATATAAAATTCTGCAAATATTTTTTTAGCATATTGTGTAGATAATAATTAAAAAATCAATGTCACTTCACACATAAAAATAAAAGAAACAGTTGCGAAACACACACACACACACACACAAAAAACAAGCCAGTGAATGCCATGGTGTTTCTCTTTCTTCAACCCCTGCCCCCACCCCCCCTTCCACTTCCTTTCCAATGTGATTTAAAAAAAAAAACGAAAAAAAAAAATGCTTTGTGTGAAACAAGTTTCAATATATGTTACCATTTGTTTTTTGTTTCTTTTTTATAAACAGGGTGAATAAAAAAAAAATATACATATACATTTCTTAAAAAGGTATCATTTATAATTGCACAGTACCAATGAACATTTCTCTGTTGCGCTTGACGTTGATTAGTGAGACGGTGAAGCTCTCCACATCTGAAGGGATGTCACTGAAAAACAACCACGCGCTTTTAACAGCAGTGCTTTATCAACATTTGTTTTCCTATAAATCATCTTCACAAACACACACACACACACACACACAGACACACACACACACACAGAGTCATCAATGGAAGAAAAATAACCCAAAAAGGAGACAGACTGACAGGAACACAGAGAAAGAGGGAAACAAAAAACATAACAGAAATGGAGGTGACAGCAAAATCTCACTTTTTTTTTTTTTCATGTGTCACACTAAAGCAGAATGCCTTTTGCTTGAAATGACAAACAACTAAAATGCAGCTCATGACATCTGTGCTATGATTCCATGAATAACAAGCAACCCCCCCCCCGTCCCCCCCCCCCAAAAAAAAATATATTGCTGAAAGAAAAAAAGAAACATTTCATTGATTCTTTGGTCTATGTCCTGTTTCGTAATTCACTTCTCCGGTATCAATGCCATCCGAATGAGCGCATTACACATACCAAAAAAACCCACAAAAAACCCCCCAAGTATTCTTCAACAAGGTTTTCGTTTACATAAAAAACAACAAATTTCAGTCCACGTTAAAAATTCCTCAACGCTCAGGAAACTCACTTTCATGTAAAAAACACTGCTGCACAGAAAAGGCTTCAACACACTTAAAGCCTCCAACGTTGGCAGGAATACTACAACTACTACAACTCTCTAACTGAAACCCCTCACCCCAAAAGAGGTCCCCGCAACGCAGGAATACTACAACAACTACAACTCACTCTAACTGAAACTCCTCGCCCCAAAAGGGGTCCATCAACGCAGGAATACTACAACAACTACCACTCACTCTAACTGAAACTCCTCGCCCCAAAAGGGGTCCCCAAAGCAGGAATACTACAACTACTACAACTCACTCTAACTGAAACTCCTCGCCCCAAAAGGGGTCCCCCAATGCAGGAATACTACAACTACTACAACTCACTCTAACTGAAACTCCTTGCCCCAAAAGGGGTCCCCCAACGCAGGAATACTACAACAATAACTCACTTTAATTGAAACTCCTTGCCCCAAAAGGGGTCCATCAACGCAGGAATACTACAACAACTACCACTCACTCAAACTGAAACTCCTCGCCCCAAAAGGGGTCCATCAACGCAGGAATACTACAACAACTACCACTCACTCTAACTGAAACTCCTTGCCCCAAAAGGGGTCCCCCAACACAGGAATACTACAACAACTACAACTCACTCTAACTGAAACTCCTCGCCCCAAAAGGGGTCCCCCAACACAGGAATACTACAACAACTACAACTCACTCTAACTGAAACTCCTCGCCCCAAAAGGGGTCCCCAAAGCAGGAATACTACAACTACTACAACTCACTCTAACTGAAACTCCTCGCCCCAAAAGGGGTCCCCCAACGCAGGAATACTACAACTACTACAACTCACTCTAACTGAAACTCCTCGCCCCAAAAGGGGTCCATCAACGCAGGAATACTACAACTATTACAACTCACTCTAACTGAAACTCCTCGCCCCAAAAGGGGTCCCCAAAGCAGGAATACTACAACTACTACAACTCACTCTAACTGAAACTCCTTGCCCCAAAAGGGGTCCCCAAAGCAGGAATACTACAACTACTACAACTCACTCTAACTGAAACTCCTCGCCCCAAAAGGGGTCCCCCAATGCAGGAATACTACAACTACTACAACTCACTCTAACTGAAACTCCTTGCCCCAAAAGGGGTCCATCAACACAGGAATACTACAACAATAACTCACTTTAATTGAAACTCCTCGCCCCAAAAGGGGTCCCCGCAACGCAGGAATACTACAACTACTACAACTCACTCTAACTGAAACTCCTCGCCCCAAAAGGGGTCCACCAACGCAGAAATACTTCAACAACTACCACCACTCACTCTAACTGAAACTCCTCGCCCCAAAAGGGGTCCCCCAACGCAGAAATACTTCAACAACTACCACCACTCACTCTAACTGAAACTCCTCGCCCCAAAAGGGGTCCATCAACGCAGGAATACTACAACAACTACCACTCACTCTAACTGAAACTCCTCGCCCCAAAAGGGGTCCCCGCAACGCAGGAATACTACAACTACTACAACTCACTCTAACTGAAACTCCTTGCCCCAAAAGAGGGTCCCCCAATGCAGGAATACTACAACTACCACCACTCACTCTAACTGAAACTCCTTGCCCCAAAAGGGGTCCCCCAATGCAGGAATACTACAACTACCACCACTCACTCTAACTGAAACTCCTCGCCCCAAAAGGGGTCCCCCAACGCAGAAATACTTCAACAACTACCACCACTCACTCTAACTGAAACTCCTCGCCCCAAAAGGGGTCCCCACTGTCACAGGTCTGTGTGCGGGCGACCCGGTGCTGGTTGAGGGACAGGATGCAGGCCGGGTGGGTCAGCAGCTTGGTGGCCACATGGTGGGCTGAGAAGACGGTGACTGACAAACTGTGCAGGGAGCGAAGCCCCTTGCCCGGTGGAGCCCCTGACGTGTTCACGCACGACACCTTCAAGATGTGTACCCATCTCTGGCAGGGTGGAGGGTTGGGGGGAGAGGGTGGGGTCAGGGGAGGGGTGAGAGAAAGCAAAATCCGTTAGAAGAAAGTAAAGAAGTAATGACAAAAATCTCTCCAGTGATAAAATCACACATGATAAAATTCAAAGACATAATTACAGACTAGGACAAGATAAAAATTTGTTCTCTCTCTTCTTTTTTTTTTTAACCCCACTGAAATATTGAAGACCAAAGTGTGGCTGTGGAAATTTTAATATGATAAAAAACAAAACAAAAAAAACATTCTTCAGACTAAAAGGTGAGCAAAATTACCCATCTATTAACGTGAATCTGATGAAAACAAACATAAGCTTGAGTGTTTAAAAAAAAAAAAGTTCTAAGGTTATCATTCCACTGTCTCATTAAACCAAATTGTAGACTATCTTCAACTGACATAATGTACTTTGTGTCTCTTTCCCAGTCTTCCATAAAAATTTACAAACTGACCAAAGCAGAAATTGAAAAAAAAACCCCAAAAACAAAAAAAACAAACAACAAAATTACAAACTGAACAGTTTTCTTTTGATCGTTTGCCACACTGATGAAAGCAACCATTCCTTCCTACTCCTGTACTTCCTCAAAAATACATTTCCGACCAACGCACACATACAACCTCAGTCACTCACTCACATGCACATACATGCAAACACACACTCTAAACAAGTGTGTGCGTGCACACCTAAAATCATGCTCATTAACACATACACACTCACAAACACAACCATCTGTAACTTACTCGCACAACTTCACTGCTCTCTGCAGTAATGAAGGAAGTAGTTTTACTCTGGTTGTCATACATGGACACCAGGAGGTAACAGTTGGGCCTGCCATGATCAAGAGGAACAAAGTGAGCAATGTGTTCAGATTACAAGACATGGACATCAACACAACAAAAACACCACGCACTTATGGAAACTGCTAGGTCCGACCACTATTATTTCAGGTGGGGATATTGCAAACCCACCACTTTTTTCTTAATAATAATAATAATGGATACTTATATAGCACACTACCCAGAAATCTGCTCTAGGTGCTTTACAAAAACGCTTTTGTTAACATAAAACATTATATCTATGTTACATACACACACCAAAATGTGACTACACACACACACACACACACTGCATACATACATTTTAACATACATGTGTATCTAACAGCTACCCGAACACATACGCACACATAGGCAGGCACAAACTTGCATAAACACACGCACACACAATACACATTCATATAAATGCATGTAGTTATGTACGCATACATATGTATACACACATAGTCGAGCACAGCTAATGCAAACATGACTGCAGGCTTGAGACTGGAATCAATGATGTACTTCAGGATAAACACTGACAAAAAAACTGCCTTTGACAACTCAATGAACATTTTCAGTTTATTTTCTAGTTGCGATAAGTTCATTGGTCATCTTTTAACATTCTTTTTTCCTTCTTTTTTTCAAAATAATGAAAGCAGGATCAACGCTTCAAGACTTGTTCTATTACATTACAACATACAAGTTACAATATACAAAGCACATTACCACCACTTCAGTTTACCTGCCAAACCAGCTGTCATGAACAGGATAGATGGAAGTGTAGTTGAGTTCCACCAGTCCCTTCGGTTTGGACCTCTGAAAGATTCCCAGCCACAGGTCACACACACAACCAGTGAAATGGTACCTTCATACATCAACAAGAGAGGCAAGGCCTTCAAGACACTTGTGATAAATTAAGTCCCCTTGCATTAATTACTGAGTAATTTCCCTTTTTTACTAGCTGCACCAAAACGTTTGCAAAATAAATAAAAATTCCATGCTTAGCAAAAGAAGTTCCCGTTTGAACAAAAAATGATAATAATGACTGCTCTTGTTGTTGGGTCAGAATATCAGATCAAAGTGCCAAGTTTAGAGAATACAAAAAATATAAATATAACAGTAAATGCAGTTTGCATATAATTAGGCTTCTCTTTTTTATTTTTTGTGCCCATCCCAGAGGTGCAATATTGTTTTAAACAAGATGACTGGAAAGAACTGAATTTTTCCTATTTTTATGCCTAATTTGGTGTCAACTGACAAAGTATTTGCAGAGAAAATGTCAATGTTAAAGTTTACCACGGACACACAGACACACGGACACACACACACAGACAACCGAACACCGGGTTAAAACAAAGACTCACTTTGTTTACACAAGTGAGTCAACAATGAAATGGTGCCTTCATACATCAACAATGAAATGGTGCCTTCATGTTTCAACAATAAAATGGTGCTTTCATACATCAACAATGAAATGGTGCCTTCATGTTTCAACAATAAAATGGTGCCTTCATACATCAACAATGAAATGGTGCTTTCATACTTCAACAATGAAATGGTGCCTTCAGAAATGATGCCTTCATATTTCAACAATGAAATGGTGCCTTCATACATCAACAATGAAATGGTGCTTTCATACATCAACAATAAAATGGTGCTTTCATATTCAACAATGAAATGGTGCCTTCATATTTCAGCAATGAAATGGTGACCTCTTACTTCAACAAACTACCAAGTAAAAAGGCCACAGGTCACTAACAACCAGTGAAATGGTGCCTTCATACTTCAACAGTGAAAAAGTGCCTTCATAATTCAACAATGAAATGGTGCCTTCACACCTTCATACTTCAGCAATGAAATGGTGCCTTCATACCTTCATACTTCAGCAATGAAATGGTGCCTTCATACCTTCATTCATACCTTCATACTTCAGCAATGAAATGGTGCCTCCATACTTCAACAAACTACCAAGCCAAGAGGCCACAGTTATAACCCAGGGACAGACAGTTTTCCTCAATCCTCCGCTCTACCTTTTTGTAATGGTGTGTGGTCAGCTTTCCTCAAAGGAGGCCAGAAGTGATTGGAGGGAGGGGTGGTGGGGGGAGGTGAACTTGACGTTCAACGACGGTACATACTGTCATCTTTAGGACAATAAGAAAGCGAGGGAGGGAAGGAGGGAGACACAAGGACACAAACGGTTTCATTGTATAGTCCTTGGCCCTTTACAAATGGAGTGCACAAAATACTGCATCACAAAGTCAAACTCTGCTTCCTTATGGCCAGAGCTTTATGTACTAAGTTCACAACATTCATCACCACTGGGAGGGAGGGGGAGATAGAGAGGGAGGGAGGGGAGGGAGGAGATCAGGGTAGTTCCATGTTAAAGAACAAAACAAACACTTCACACAAAAGAAGCTAAAAACAGCAAACAACAACAACAACAACAACAACAAAAGAAAAAAAAAGTGTCCTGGAATATTTTGTAAAAGACATTTCAATACGAAAAAATACACACTGCACACAGACATGCTGAAGCAATACATCCCCAAACCGGATGAACATGGTGGGTAGAGACAGAGAGTGAAGAAGTACACTGTGATCATTCAATTTTGTGTGTGTGTGTGCGTGTGAGTGTTTGTGTGTGCACATGCCTCTGTGGGAATAAGTTCCATTTGTTCACAAAGAGCAGAAAATACTGAGTAACTTTGCCTACAGTGATATAGGTTTCGTTACCTTGAGCAATTTTGTTTTCCACTAGACTATCTGCTGAATGTAAAATTGTTCTGTTCCTTTGAAATTAAAACACAAACATGAACAAATCAAGAAAAGAGGTTGTGATGAAAAGGAAAAATCAAATACAACCAGCTTACCTTTTCATTTTCAAAATAGTACAGCATATTTTCTGTTCCATTCAAGACAAAATAGTAAGACTTGAATTTCTTCATCTTTTCATCTGCAAATAGATGTATACAAAAATTACACCAACAATGCTAATAAAACTAATTCTTTAAAAAGGCATTTAAACATCCTTCTCAAACACTCCTGAAATTTAACATTTTTCAGTAATGAAACCATCAGAGATTACACCTGTCACATACTGTTCTACATTACCCCTTCCTTTGTATTTTGTATTTTGTTTTGTATTTTGTATTTCTTTTTAACACAACAGATTTCTCTGTGTGAAATTCGGGCTGCTCTCCCCAGGGAGAGCGAGTCGCTATACTACAGCGCCACCCTTTTTTTTTGCATTTTTCCTGCATGCAGTTTTATTTGTTTTTCCTATTGATGTGGATTTTTCTACAGAATTTTGCCAGGAACAACCCTTTTGTTGCTGTGGGTTCTTTTACGTGCACTAAGTGCGTGCTGCACACGGGACCTCGGTTTATCGTCTCATCCGAATGACTAGCGTCCAGACCACCACTCAAGGTCTAGTGGAGGGGGAGAAACTATTGTATTCATTGTAATTTTCTCTTTAAGTTTTTCAACTTGTGTACATTTTAACACTGGCAGATGCGGGTATCTTATACACAAAAATGCAAGTACTGAATAAAGAACCACAATGGAAACAGAACAGAAAACCAACGAACTGAAAACAACAAAAACAACCCATTCCCTTACAGAAATAAAACAGGAAAGCACACACGAGTCAGATCTGTTTCTAAACTCACTCCTGAAGTGAAGATAGCCCGACATTTCAATTCGGTCATTGGTTCGTGTGACCAGCTTCGGGCCGGTGCTCTGGCGAATCGATGCATAGATGTCTTCGTTCCCACCCTCCACCCGCAAACGTTCGAAACGCGTGTTGTTGCTGTCAAACACATCCTGCAACATAAAATGATGATGAATTCAATAACAAGGAAAAGAAAAGAATGAAAAAATTGTGGAATAAGCAAGTGAGAGAGGGAATGAGAGAGAGAGAGAGAGAGAAAAGATAAGAGATGCATGGGCAAGAGAAAAGAAGAGAAGGAAAAAAGAGGTGAATGGAAAGGGAAGGGGTGACGGGCGCAATAGCCGAATGGTTAAAGCGTTGGACCCTCAATCTGAGGGTCCCGGGTTCGAATCACGGTGAGGGCGCCTGGTGGGTAAAGGGTGGAGATTTTTACGATCTCCCAGGTCAACATATGTGCAGATCTGCCAGTGCCTTAACCCCCTTCGTGTGTATATGCAAGCAGAAGATCAAATACGCAAGTTAAAGATCCTGTAATCCATGTCAGCGTTCGGTGGGTTATGGAAACAAGAACATACCCAGCATGCACACCCCCCACGCCCCCGAAAGCGGAGTATGGCTGCCTACATGGCGGGTTAAAAACGGTCATACACGTAAAAGCCCACTCGTGTATATACGAGTGAACGTGGGAGTTGCAGCCCACGAACGCAGACGAAGAAGAAGAAGAAGAAAGGGAAGGGGACATAAGAGAGGTTGTGGGAGTGCAGGTGACAAGAGAAAGACTGACAGGGAGGGGGAAGGAGGGAGACAGCCAGCTCTGTCTCTACTTCAGAGGGGTGTCTCAGTTTGGGCTGTTAAGTAGAAGGAGAGAAACATCACTGACATTGTTACTTACAGTCCAGCAGACTGTGCAGAACCATATAAGGACTGCCCAACCATATAAAAATTCAACCACATCAAGAGAGAAAGCAAGAAAAAGTTTCAGTTTCAGTAGCTCAAGGAGGCGTCACTGCGTTCGGACAAATCCATATATGCTACACCACATCTGCCAAGCAGATGCCTGACCAGCAGCGTAACCCAACGCGCTTAGTCAGGCCTTGAGGGGAGAAAAAAAAAAAGGTGAATAAATAATAGATAAGCTTACACAAATAAATAAATAAATAATAATTATAATGTAAAAAAAAAAAAAAAAAAAAAAGAAAGAAAAAAGTGAATAAATAATAGATAAGCTTACACAAATAAATAAATAAATAATAATTATAAAAAAAAGAAAGAAAAAAAAAGAATTAAAAAAAGAAAAAGAGACATAAAGAAAAAAAAAATAACAATAAAAGAAACAGCCACAGAGAGAGAGAGAGAAAAGATGCACACAGAAAGACAGACAGAAGTGTGGGGTAAAAGTGAAAGGCAGACAGTGAAGGACTGACCCTGTAGACAGCATTGGCCAGCTTGTATCCCTCCACGATCTCCTCCTTCATGTACCTCTTGATGACACTGTCCAGACTGACACACACAAACACACACACACGCACACACACACAACACACACACACACACACACACACACACACACCTTGGTTCTAATATCACTTCAAGTGGAAAGACGTTAAACTGAAGACAACAACACACCTTGGTTATCATCACCATCATTGTTGCTTACAGTGCACAAGGCCTCAGAGTTCTGTTACCTAAATTGTAACCGTATTCTTCTCACTTCTTTTCACACACATGCATACAAGAAACACTGAATTTTGATCATAGATTTTTTTTTTTTCATTTTTAAAATATTGAAGAAAATGTTATTTCCATTGCAACCTCCTGTGTTACAGTTTAAGACTTCAGTGCACATCATACTTTATAAAAAAAAAAAAAAAAAAGCACACCAACAGAATAAATAAGTAAAATGTGGGCATGTGAACATCATACACACTAACATACAACATGTGCATCACATACACTCACCATGCGTGCTTACATACACTCGCAGCATTCATGCACACCAAATGCTTGCACACAGTAACATTCAAACATGTACAGTACAATACAATAAATCTTTCTTTTCCATTTGGAAATGGACTGTGCAGCCATGGGCCCGTCACTCACCCAACACAACATCTCAACCCATAGCCAAGTCCAGTACACACAGGCACACACACAACATGACGAAGGTTGGACCAAATGGTCAAAAAGCTACATATATATATATATATATATAAAGCAAATCAAACACAAGCAAGTAATATATGACAGCGGCTTTGTTTCAACACACACCCGTAGTCCCCCTCCCCCTCCACACACACACACACACAGTGTTTATAAAATAACATATATATTAACTTAAGAAACATTTTCAGAATATAACTTATAATAAGTTATACTTCTATAAAAACATCATAAATTGTCAAATGTGCAGCGGCTCTATTGCCTTTTTCAACAGCTCGGTCATCGCCTTCAATTTGAAGGCTGCATCATAGGCATGGGTGTGCGCTTGAGGAGAGAGAACTGAATGCTCAACTGATGGCTTTAATGTGTGCGGATCTGATTTTTAAAACGTGAACAGTTAGCACACAAATCTGAAGCTCATCCAAAAATTAATGAACAGAGATCATGATTTTGGTGAGTTGAGGGCAGCTAAGAATAGACGAGAACGTGACACTCCTGGAATTGGGAAAATCTGCAACTAAGCTGCATCATTGTATAAGCCGCAGAGGTTGAAGCTGGGAGAAAAAGTTGCAGCTTACAGACCGAACTTTACGGTACTCATTCATCTCCATTTTTAATCCAGACAATAAAAACATCATGGACGATCAAAAATCACCAAAATGCCAATAAGAAAAACCTGTATGATACAAAAATATTCAACCCATGTGTTTCACACAACAAATACAATAAAAACTTACCTGTCAAACAAACGTCCACCGACGAGAAACTGATTACCACGGCGTTCAATTCTAAATCGACGAACGTCCTTTTCGCACAAAAAGAAGAGCGAGTAATCACCAGGAAAATTCTCACTTTGACGTACAAGGAAGCTGCCCTCTCCAGCTGGTGACAAAAAATAAAAAGAATATCACACCACGAGTAATTCACACCATCCTGAGAACTAACTGTTGTACTATTTTGTATTTGTATTTTTTTCTTTTTTGTCACAACAGATTTCTCTGTGTGAAATTCGGGCTGCTCTCCCGAGGGAGAGCATGTCGCTACACTACAGCGCCACCCATTTTTTGCTGCATGCAAGTTTTATTTGTTTTCCTATCGAAGTGGATTTTTCTACAAAATTTTGCCAGGAACAACCCTTTTGTTGCTGTGGGTTCTTTTACGTGCGCTAAGTGCATGCTGCATACGGAACCTTGGTTTATCGTCTCATCCGAATGACTAGTGTCCAGACCACCACTCAAGGTCTAGTGGAGGGGGAGAAAATATCGGTGGCTGAGCCGTGATTCGAACCAGCGCGCTCAGATTCTCTCGCTTCCTAGGTAGACGCGTTACCTCTAGGCCATCACTCCATCAGCAGAGTACCATGAAATAATTCTCTCAACACACAAATGCATACAAGCTTGCTTTCTCTCTCTCATACAGATACACTCACTTATCAAAGCAGATTACCAATGAATAGCACTCACATCAAAATTCTGGAGTTCATCTAGTTTTCAGTCTCTCACACAGATAAAGTATATGGATAAACAGGTTGATACACAAGTAATCATAAACACTTACTGAAGCAAACGACAGAGAAAAATCAAAGGAAAAGAAAAACAATATTTTGCAGTATTGATTCTTGTACTTCTCATAACCTATCAGTTCACCCTGTGATCTTCTCAGTCAGCTGAAATCAAGAAATGGAAATGAAACACTAAACAGAATGGAAAAAACACGTTTCGTTTTAGGGAGGTTTTCAATCCACATCACGTCAAAATCGAAAGAGGCAAGAATCCAAACCAGTTTTTCTCAAATGGTGAGCAAAATTTTGGCTTTCACAAATCAGAAAATAAATAACTAACCTTCTCCGCATAGGCGGATAGCAGTTTGCACAGGACAGGAATGTCAGACCCCAGCCGGAGTCTGCACTACTTGGGTCACGGTTAAGTATGTGTAATTAAACTAACTTTTAAAGCATGAGTGCTAATTCCAAGACAGATTTTCCTTTTTCAAACTTGCAGATCTCAGACTCACAATTGATGCTCACAGGTCACTGTACATACCCAACATAAGTTTCTCCACTGCCTCCTCTTTGCTCAAACAGCTGTGGAAATAGGGCAGGCTTTCCACTGGCTCATAGTCACCGTCCTGAAAGTGGATATCAGCTCTGTTAACATCACTCAGCAACACACATCCATTATTTAACATCTACAAGCTACTGCTATTTTTTTTCTTTCTAGGACACGAATCCAAATCTCTGCAGCTTCAGGAGTAAATCTGGCATGCCTGTGGCTAGAATCTGTGAACCCTGAAACAATCTGATGAATGTAATGAAATCAGCACACAGTTTTAAAATCACAGTATCACACTGACTGCTACAGTTTGATCATAAACCATGCAGTTAACAATCCCAAATGCAAGATGCAGCTTTCGTACCATCACTGAAAACAAAACCTTTACATCAGACAACACTAGTGATTCCCACACCAACGACCCTGATCTCAGTCCCAGTACAGCTGTCACCAGTCAAAAGTAGAAAAGATTTTATTGCTGTCTGGACAGTGGGTTCTCTGGAACACCAGATGTCTTCAATCCGAGGACTTTAACTAGCACAGCAGAATCTGCCCATGTTCTCACTTTCTTTGCTGATTCATGTTACACGTGTGTGTGTGCATGTGTGTCAATGTTAAGTGCAGGAGATGCAACTTATGTTTTCTCTTCCTTGCCCTGCTCAGTTACTAACTGATCATTTGTATCATTTAATGCAGCTTTCCATATTTGGTCAAAACTTGTATTCCCCCCCACCCCCCCCCCACCGCCCCCTTTTTTTTTTAAACCCCATTTAATAATTTTAATGATTTTTTTGTCACTACTGTATACTGAGGGGGTAAAATGGGGGGCGAAAAACATGCACCACTTCCTCATATACTACTCGGCTGTTCAGTGTAACAGAAAGACATGGTTCCAGCACTACTCAATGGTTCAGAGTAATACAACAGTGAGACACTAGTTTCCTTTACTACTCAGTAGTTCAGTTTTAATGCAACACTTGTTTCCTACACTACTATGTTATTCAATGCAATACAACAGAAAGACACTTGTTTCCTCTACAACTCAGTGCAATACAGCAGAAACTGAGAAAGACACTTGTTTCCTCTACAACTCAGTGCAATACAACAGAAAGACACTTGTTTCCTCTACAACTCAGCGCAATACAACAGAAAGACACTTGTTTCCTCCACAACTCAGTGCAATACAACAGAAAGACACTTGTTTCCTCCACTACTCAGTGCAATACAACAGAAAGACACTTGTTTCCTCTACAACTCAGCGCAATACAACATAAAGACACTTGTTTCCTCTACAACTCAGTGCAATACAACAGAAAGACACTTGTTTCCTCTACAACTCAGTGCAATACAACAGAAAGACACTTGTTTCCTCTACAACTCAGTGCAATACAACAGAAAGACACTTGTTTCCTCTACAACTCAGTGCAATACAACAGAAAGACACTTGTTTCCTCCACTACTCAGCGCAATACAACAGAAAGACACTAGTTTCCTCTACAACTCAGCGCAATACAACATAAAGACACTTGTTTCCTCCACTACTCAGTGCAATACAACATAAAGACACTTGTTTCCTCCACTACTCAGTGCAATACAACATAAAGACACTTGTTTCCTCCACTACTCAGTGCAATACAACAGAAAGACACTTGTTTCCTCTACAACTCAGCGCAATACAACAGAAAGACGCTTGTTTCCTCCACTACTCAGTGCAATACAACAGAAAGACACTTGTTTCCTTTACAACTCAGCGCAATACAACAGAAAGACGCTTGTTTCCTCCACTACTCAGCGCAATACAACAGAAAGACACTTGTTTCCTCTACTACTCAGAGCAATATAACAGAAAGACACTTGTTTCCTCACTAACTCAGCGCAATACAACAGAAAGACACTTGTTTCCTCTACAACTCAGTGCAATACAACAGAAAGACACTTGTTTCCTCCACTACTCAGCGCAATACAACATAAAGACACTTGTTTCCTCCACTACTCAGCGCAATACAACATAAAGACTTGTTTCCTCCACTACTCAGCGCAATACAACAGAAAGACACTCATTTCCTCAACTACTCAGTGGTTCAGTATAATACAACAATTCAACATTTGTTTCTTCTACTGCTCAGTGGTTCTGTGCAACACGGCAGTGGGACAATCATTTGCTCTACTATTCAGTTGTGGAGTGTAATACATACAACAAGGAGACAGTCCAACGAAACCCATACCAGATCCTTGACGAATGGCGCCGGCACCAAACCACTCTCCTTGGTGCGTTCACACGTCACCCACAGCCAGCCGTCCTCCATCTCATTTTGTACCACAAACACATCCCCTTTGAAGAAGCTGAAACATTACACGCCACAAAAAGTTTATTTTCCTTCCATTTTGTAACACAAACACATACCTTTGAAGAAACTGGAACATTATATCGTATATGGTACAAAAAGTTTATTCATTTTCCTTTCATTTTGTACCACAAACACATCCCCTTTGAAGAAGCTGAAACATTACATGAAACTGAAACATTATATCGTATATGGTACAAAAAGTTTATTCATTTTCCTTTCATTTTGTACCACAAACACATCCCCTTTGAAGAAACTGAAACATTACACGGCACAAAAAGTTTATTTTCTTTTCATTTTGTACCACAAACACATCACCTTTGAAGAAACTGAAACATTATATGAAACTGAAACATTTTATCGTATATGGTACAAAAAGTTTATTCATTTTCCTTTCATTTTGTACCACAAACACAACCCCTTTGAAGAAACTGAAACATTACACAGCACAAAAAAGTTATTACATGCCACAAAAAGTTTATTTTCCTTTCATTTTGTACCACCAACACATCCCCTTTGAAGAAACTGAAACATTACACAGCACAAAAAGTTTATTTATTTTCCTTTCACTTTGTACCACAAACACATCACCTTTGAAGAAACTGAAACATTATATCGTATATGGTACAAAAAGTTTATTTTCCTTTCATTTTGTACCACAAACACATCACCTTTGAAGAAAATGAAACATTACATAGCACAAAAAGTTTATTTTCTTTTCATTTTGTACCACAAACACATCACCTTTGAAGAAACTGAAACATTATATGAAACTGAAACATTTTATCGTATATGGTACAAAAAGTTTATTCATTTTCCTTTCATTTTGTACCACAAACACAACCCCTTTGAAGAAACTGAAACATTACATGCCACAAAAAGTTTGATTTCCTTTAATTCTGTACCACCAACACATCCCCTTTGAAGAAACTGAAACATTATATGAAACTGAAACATTATATCATACATGGAACAAAAAGTTGATTCATTTTCCTTTCATCTTCTATCACAGACACATCACCTTTGAAGAAACTGAAACATTACACGGCACAAAAAAGTTATTACATGCCACAAAAAGTTTGATTTCCTTTAATTTTGTACCACCAACACATCCGCTTTGAAGAAACTGAAAAATTACACGGCACAAAAAGTTTATTTTCCTTTCTTTTTGTACCACAAACAGATCCCCTTTGAAGAAACTGAAAAATTACACGGCACAAAAAGTTTATTTTCCTTTCTTTTTGTACCACAAACACATCCCCTTTGAAGAAACTGAAACATTATATCATACATGGTACAAAAAGTTTATTTTCCTTTCATTTTGTACCACAAACACATCCCCTTTGAAGAAACTGAAACATTACATGGGACAAAAAATTTAATTTTTCCTTTCATTTTGTACCACAAACACATCACCTATAAAGAAACTGAAACATTATATCATACATGGAACAAAAAGTTGATTCATTTTCATTCATCTTCCATCACAAACACATCCCCTTTAAAGAAACTGAAACATTACACGGCACAAAAAAGTTATTACATGCCACAAAATATTTAATTTCCTTTAATTTTGTACCACCAACACATCACTTTTGAAGAAAATAAAACATAACATTGCAAAAAAAGTTTATTCAACTTTCATTTTGTGCTACAAACATATCCGCTTTGAAGAAACTGAAACATTACATGGCACAAAAAATTTAATTTTTCCTTTCACAAAACAACACCTATAAAGAAACTGAGACATTTTATCATACATGGTACAAAAAGTCGATTCATTTTCCTTTCATCCTCTACCACAAACACATCCCCTTTGAAGAAACAAACATTACACGGTACAAAAAAGTTATTACATGCCACAAAAAGTTTGATTTCCTTTAATTTTGTACCACCAATACATCCCCTTTGAAGAAACTGAAACATTACACGGCACAAAAATTTATTTTTTCCTTTCATTTTGTACCACAGACACATCAGTTTTGAAGGAGAAACATTGCATGGCACAAAAAGTTAATTTTCTTTTTCATTTTGTGCAACAAATACATCCCCTTTGGAGAAACTGAAACATTACATGGCACAAAAAAGTTTATTTTCCTTTCATTTTGTGCCACGAACACATCACCTTTGAAGAAACTTAAACACATCACAATGCACAAAGTTAATTTTATTCCCATTTCTATTTCTGCACCATGTAAACATCATCTTTTGTGTGAAACAGCTAATAAGTTATTTTTACTTTCATTTAATTCTGTACACAAAATCATCTTTTTTGAAGAAACTGGAACATTATAAGCAAGTTAATTTCAATTCCACTTCTGTTTTGAACAAAAGCAGCATCACCTTAGACTGAAAAAACTTAGACCATGGTGCTCATTTCATTTCTCTCTCTTTCATTTCATATCAAAGACACGACGGGCGCAATAGCCGAATGGTTAAAGCGTTGGACTGTCAATCTGAGGGTCCCGGGTTCGAATCACGGTGACGGCGTCCGGTGGGTGGAGATTTTTACGATCTCCCAGGTCAACATATGTGCAGACCTGCTAGTGCCTGAACCCCCTTCGTGTGTATATGCAAGCAGAAGATCAAATACGCACGTTAATCCTGAACCCCCTTCGTGTGTATATGCAAGCAGAAGATCAAATACGCACGTTAAAGATCCTGTAATCCATGTCAGCGTTCGGTGGGTTATGGAAACAAGAACATACCCAGCATGCACACCCCCGAAAATGGAGTATGGCTGCCTACATGGCAGGGTAAAAACGGTCATACACGTAAAAGCCCACTTGTGTGCATACTAGTAAACGTGGGAGTTGCAGCCCACGAACACAGAAGAAGAAGAAGATATCAAAGACACAACCTCTGAAGAACTATTAGAAGTCCAACACCACAAAGTATGATATTCTGTCCTCATCTGAAGAAAAAAGGAAATTTTCTATCTAAAATTACGTTTAAATAACATACTTACCGTGACCCAACTAGTGCAGACTCCGGCAGGGGTCTGACTATCCGCCTATGCGGAGAAAACGAAAGCAACTATGGCCGATAACCTCCCGGAAGTAGGTAACCTCCCCTTTGTCCCGCTGGGTAGCAACCTCTTTTGACGGCAGCCATCATGACTCCTGTTACTGTGCTCTTCATACGGTTAAGTTTTTTTGTATTTTCTGCCTGTCTGTTCGATTAACCATTACATGGTGAACATTTCACAATGTTACTTACGTTCCTCCCCTCCCTTCCATATTTCTTTTTCTACAGCACAGAAGCATCCCCTTTGAAGAAGCTTAATTTATAAGGCATGCATGCATGCACAAACACATATACACCCACTTACCTAACTGCTACAATCTATGTTATAAACTTAATATAAAACCACCATACAGTAACTGATTAGAAAATGAAGAAACGTCTGTACCTTAATTCATCGGAGTCTGTGGCTTTCCGATACGACAGCATTGCAACCACTCGCCGACGGTCATCCACAGGCTGTGACAGAAAACAGATCCCACACATTTCTACACATTCTCTACATTAAATGTACCGCTGACACAAGGCTCTAACTCTACAACTTCTCTTGTTAATCTTATGCCATGAAATGCGCATAATAACAATAACAATAATAACAATGATTAGTATATTTGTATTGCACTACAACCGCTCTTGTTAACCTTATGCCATGACCTGCGCATAATAATAATAATAATATTGATTAGTATATTTGTATTGCACTAACATATGGAAGTGCTTTGCAATAACATGCACATACATTGTACATAAAACATACATGGGTACATCAACACCTACAGTGTGCAGTATGCTGTGTGTGTGTGTGTGTGTGTGTGTGTGTGCGTGTGTGCGCACAAAAACAAGATACAGTGAAGCAGAGACAATATGAATTTGTGAAGAAAGACAAGTTAAAGAAAATATTTTTTAAATATATATAAAAGATCTAAACAAAAGGAACAAAAAATAATAAGGATAAAAAATGTTACCTCTTGAGGAGCCACAGGGTACCTAAGCTGTTCATTTTTGAGGAGACAAGAACAGCTTGTATAGTAGCCTATCAAGTCTGACAGTGACTCAAACTGACGGCCACCGATGTAGTAGTCACCACACATGGCCAAAATCCTGCAAACAAAAGTGTACAAGTTGCTTATTATGCATTTCTAACGAAACAAAAAATACATCATACTTATCCATGATTCTCTTCACTGCTAACATGTGTCAAACGGCATAGATACAATGAAGCATGACAATCAAAATCAAACATTCATAGCCATGCTTTCAGTATCACCGAAAGATTATCAGGAACACTATGCTTTTTGACTCACTTGTGTAAACAAAGTGAGTCTATGTTTTAACCCGGTGTTCGGTTGTGTGTGTGTGTGTGTGTGTGTGTGTGTCCGTGTGTCTGTGTGTCTGTGTGTCCATGGTAAACTTTAACATTGACATTTTCTCTGCAAATACTTTGTCAGTTGACACCAAATTTGGCATAAAAATAGGAAAAATTCAGTTCTTACCAGTCATCTTGTTTAAAACAATATTGCACCTCTGGGATGGACACAAAAAAAAATAAAAAAAAGAAGCCTAATTATATGCAAACTGCATTTACTGTTGTATTTATATGTATTCTCTAAACTTGGCACTTTGATCTGATATTGTGACACAACAACAAGAGGAGTGATTATTATCATTTTTTGTTCAAACAGGAACTTCTTTTGCTAAGCATGGAATTTTTATTTATTTTGCAAACATTTTGGTGCAGATAGTAAAAAAGGGAAATTACTCTAATTAATGCTAGGGGACTTAATTTATCACAAGTGAGTCTTGAAGGCCTTGCCTCTCTTGTTTGTATATGCTTTTTTGTATTTGTGTATTCAATCACTCAAAATTCAACTCTTTAGAGAATCAGAAACAAAAAAATGAGAAAAGAAACCAAGTTCTTAAACATGTATCAGTGATGAATACAAATCCATTTCTATTTCTCAGATGATTTTTCATTCACTGTCTTTCTTTAAGTTAAAACTATCCTTTTCACAATAGAGTACAAACTTCATCAAAAAATGTATTAAAAAAAAAGAAAAAAAGAAAGAAAGAAAAAGTTTTTTTAAAAGATAAAGACATGTATTGATGTAACGCATCAAACAGCCAATCAAAATGTTCAAATATGCTGGAGTACTGTCAAAGAAAAATGTGAAGAAGGAAAGAAAAAAAAAAATATAATATATATATAAAGAAAAAACCATCAGAATGGAGGAAACTGTGGTAGATATTACTGCAAAAAATGACCAACCGAAAACTTCTGGGAAGGATCACAACCCAGTATATTAGATGTTATAGTCACCCAGTTGTAGTCACCTCAGACAATCAACTCCACAACACAAACACCACATTGTGATGGCCAGTATTTGTAGTTAGCTCTGTTCTGACCACAGCCTATTTTCCAACAGATTCATTTAAAAAAGGTGACTAAAGAAAGCTATTTATTTATTTATCTATCAATTAACATAAAATTGGCTGGGTGGTATGGAACAAACATAACTAAATAAATGATGCAGCTGGGCAACTCACCTGAAGAGTGTGATCTTTTACTTGTGACCCAGGTTAAGACAAAACAAGACAAGTGCCCAGTTTGGTCAACTCAACTGAAGTGGGTCATCTTACAGTTATGACCCAGATAAGACAAGAACAAATGAGCCCAGTTTGGTCAACTCAACTGAGGTTGGTGTTCTTATAGTTATGACCCAGGTAAGACAAGACAAAATAAGCCCACTTTTAACAACTTACCTGAAATGGATGATCTTCATATATATATATGTATATATATATGTGTGTGTGTGTATATGTGTGTGTGTGTGTGTGATGTGTGTGTGTGTGTGTGTGTGTGTGTGTGTGTGTGTGTGTGTGTGTGTGTGAGAGAGAGAGAGAGAGAGAGAGAGAGAGAGAGAGAGAGAGAGAGAGAGAGAGAGAGACCCAGGTAAGACAAGACAGAGAAGCCTCCTCGTTTGGACAACTAACCTGAAGTGGGTGATCTTATAGTTGTGACCCAGGTAAGACAGAACAAACGAGCCCAGCTTGCTCTCGCTCTCTCGCACCAGGTAGCTGCCGGCATCCTGGTCTCGCAGCAGGTCCTCTGCAGCCGCTCGCCCCAGGCGTCCATGGTACCAGCTGCATGTCACCCAACACACTTTGTCAACACTTTTACCCCTCTTTGGAAATCAAAGGCGTGTACATGGGTGAATGCCTGCATGTGCACACATCAATACATTAGATCACATGTACACAGCATGCAAGTGTGATGCTGTGGCCATACATGATTTTGAAAATGCATTGCTTGTACGATAAGTATTAAGCTGCAAAACGGTCATAAATCATGAGAGAGAGATTACTGAAACAAAACCTTCCTATGTTGTGTTATGTCATGTTGTAATGTACAGCACTGTATTGAATACTACAGATTTCAAGGTCTAGTGGGGGTGGAGTAAAAATCCAGGTCCCAAAAGGTGTTGAGATGCAAGTCAAGGTCAAACAACTATTTCCATTTTTCGATCAACTATTTTCATTTATTTCGAAATGCTAGACTGATTATTTCAAACCACATCTTAATGGGTGTTGAGATGCAAGTCAAGGTCAAATGATCAACTATTTTCATTTATTTCGAAATGCTAGATTGATTATTTCAAACCACATCTTAACGGGTGTTGAGATGCAAGTCAAGGTCAAATGATCAACTATTTTCATTTATTTCGAAATGCTAGATTGATTATTTCAAACCACATCTTAATGGGTGTTGAGATGCAAGTCAAGGTCAAATGATCAACTATTTTCATTTATTTCGAAATGCTAGATTGATTATTTCAAACCACATCTTAACGGGTGTTGAGATGCAAGTCAAGGTCAAATGATCAACTATTTTCATTTATTTCGAAATGCTAGATTGATTATTTCAAACCACATCTTAACGGGTGTTGAGATGCAAGTATAGGTCAAATGATCAACTATTTTCATTTATTTCGAAATGCTAGATTGATTATTTCAAACCACATCTTAACGTGTGTTGAGATGCAAGTCAAGATCAAATGATCAACTATTTTCATTTATTTCGAAATGCTAGATTGATTATTTCAAACCACATCTTAACACCCTGAGTGCCCCTGAAACAGAAATTTATCTCCCCTTCCAGTGTGTAAAACGTGCCCCAGGAGAGAAATTTCTGTCCACGTCATTGTAGGAATTATCTATCTCAAGACCATTGAATTCATGTGAAACTGGCATTAATTGGATCGTGCATTCATTCTCCTTCAGAAAAGTATAGGGTACACATACTTTCTATTAGAAGCCTGCATAATACTTTAAGAATTTTAAATCTTTACCCTCCACAACCAAAAGATCCCTTGGCAACAAGTTGTCAAAGAGCATAAAATAGGCTTGGCACTGAAGCACTGAAAGTGTTAACTGATTTAAAAATTACAGAATTTCCTTTGGAACAAGCCAGAAGATTACAAATGCTTTGGTCAAGATAACAAAAAACCTATACAGAAAAGCGCAATGGCTGCCTTCTATGATATGTGAAAGCCAGTGACAGTCCGCACAGATGCAAGCAGTTACGACACCGGGAGTGCTGCTTCAGGAAGACAAGCCAACTGCATTTGGTTCAAGAACTCTGACACAAACAGAAACAAACTATGCTCAGATTGAAAAAAAGAATGCTGTGTTGGTGTTTGGGTGTGTTAGAAATCTAAAAGGTATCTTACTGGTGTTCCTTCATTCAAGTTACTCACAGACCACAAGCCCCTTGTGCCACTCATAAACACAAGAGCTATGAACGACACACCTATACACTTCTAGACTTTTGGGGAGACTTCTTCGATTCAATACAGTTGCAGTGTACACTCTAGGAAAATTCATGGTCATGGCTGACACCTTATCAAGAAGTTCCATGAAAAATGTCAAACGAGGAACAGTGCAGGTAGATGTAAAAAATCACTTTGATGCTGTTCAACTCCAGTGGTCAGCTTCAGTCATTAAACTACAGCAAATAGCAGAAGGAACCAGCAAGGATGAGAAGATAAAAGTGGCAATGTGCATTTTACAACATGAATGGCCAGAGAAAAAGGGAGATTTGCAGACAACCTTCAAGACCTCTTTGCTGTGAGAGGAGATCTTAGTGTCCACAATGGCCTACTCACTAGAGGCAACAGAATCATTATCTCAAGTTCTCAATGAGGAAAGAATCACAGAGAAAATTAATGACGGTCATCAAGGCATCACTAAGTGCAGTGAGAGAGCAGCAAGTTTCAAAATGTTTAGTGGCCTGGAATCCAAGATGCAATTAAAAACAAGATAGCATCATGTGGTCACTGCTAAGAGAGTTGCCAAAGTCAAAGACCATTTCAAGAATTTGGAGCTGACATTTTTTAAGCAGGAAAAGAGTAATATTAAGTAGTAATAGACTTCTGCTCATGCTATCTTGAAATGGCACATTTGCCATCAGCAGGATCTGCAACAGACATAGCCAGGCTAAAAGACATATTTGCACATCATGGCATCACAGAAATTGTGTACACAGACAATGGCAGTCAATTTACCTCAAGAGAATACCAGAAGTCTGCAGAAGAATGGAGGTTTGCTACAGTTACTTTCAATCAATAGCATTCTCAGTCAGATGGGGAAGCAGAAAGAGCTGTACAAATTGCGAAAAATATTCTCAATCAAGAAGATCCATTTCTTGCTCTACTGTCCTACAGAGCAACAGCAACACCACCGACAGGAGTCAGCCCAGCAGAACCTTTGATGGGACGTCAGCTGAAGACAACACTACCTTCAATTTCTGCAAACCTGGAGCCAAAGAAAATTGACAGAAAGAGTTGCTGGAAAAGACAAAAAGAACAAAGAAATGACCAAGAAAATAACTGACAGAAAGCATGGAAACTGACAGAAAGCATATAGCACAATCACTTCCAGAACTGATACCAGGAGATGTGGTTGTCATGAAACTGGACTTAAAAAGAAATTTTAAAAATCCAACCACAGTCATCAAGAAATGTGCTCTAAGATCCTGCATCGTACAAACTAACCAGAATCGAATCCAGAATCGATGAAACAGAAGACACCTGAAACTGGTGTGTCAAAGTTCTAGAAACCAACATGACCCACTATTTGCCTTGTCCCATAAAATACTCACCTGAGGTCCCATTCCCACTCCTGATGAAGAAACAAGATGTGCTGAACAGCCTACATATGAAACTGAAAATGTTCAATCTAGTCAATAGAACCAAAGGAAGGTGAAGGACCATCACAAGAAAATGTGGAGACCTGACAAGCAGGAAGAAACAAAAGAACCCCTTGTCAACATGATCCTGATCCTGACATCCACTGGTGGAAAAGACACTGTTTCCGTCATTCCAAAGACTGTGCAAACATGCAGTGGGCGCATTGTCAAATGACCTGCTCCATACCAAGAGTAACTCATTCTTCCATGACAATTTTATGAATTTACATTTTGCAGAAAAAGAGCTATGAGTAGGAGGCTGGTTAAATGAAAGCTAAAGTGTGTCGACATGGTTAGTTTTTTTTTGTTTTTTTTCCCCCCTAATTGTTACGTTTCGATACTGAGATTATCCATTCCAAAAGGAGATGTCACAAGAATTGATTGGAATTATGATCAAGGTCTTGGATCAAACATCATCAAGGTCTCGGATTGAACATCATTTTGATACAGCCATAAACTGGAAGATGTATGATTATTATCATTATTATTATTATGCTTACGAGCATTTATGCCTATTCAGAGTAATCCTGAAAATAAGCCCTAGGCATTTACAAATAGAACACATATGTAAGTAATTAATAGGGTATCGGCTTAAAGATGTCTGACAACAGATCAACCAACTGACAGTGAACCAAGCAATAAGCTATCTTCGTTAGCTCTGAGGCTTTAAAACTATTCATCAACATAGGAACTGGAGTCAAGTTACAATAAATCTATGAAGTTTGGAAACTGGATTATCTAAAGCAGGTAAACACACGTATTCATTGTATTGTTAAACAACGCAACTTAGAGGCTAGTGAATAGTTTGGCTTAGTCTCAATGACTGCAAATTAAAGTGAAGCTAAACTTCAAGTTGGCAATGCTACTGGTATTTTGAAAGCATTTGTGTGAGTCACTCTGAGTGTATGCGTGCATGTGCGCACACACGTCCACATATGATTATGTGTGTGATTGCACATGTGTGTGCATGTGTATTCATAAGTGTGTATGTGATGTACTGTAAAACTGGAGACATTCCAGTTTGAACAGCTGCACAGTCACATCACAACCAGGTGACTCATCTTTTTTCCTGGCTATAACTCAGTTCAGCTTTCTCCTGTTAAGATAATATTTCTTTCTCCACGAGATCCCCCTTTACAGTGTATTTACAAACACCATACATCACAAACAGAGCTATCACGATAAAGTAGATGTCGTCCAGGACGCGACCAGATCTGTTCTGCATCGAATTCTAGTTCGACGTGAACAACTGTACTGAAGTGCAAACTGGACCAAATGGACCACGCACCAAATTCTGTAAGGTGGATAAAATGCAGTAACAATAAGAAACAAAATAAGCAACAGTTATTTCGTGTGCAGATACCTCCTTTCCCACAACTGCCACTAAGTTAAGTGTCTATTCTTCGAAGATCTGTGAACGGGAAGGGCAGGCACTCAGCATCCAGCAAGAAGGAAAGAAGTGGCTCAGGACACTTCGCTACCCGTCCTACAACTTCGCTAGCCCCGACCATTCCACCTGTTTTACCCCCCAAACAACTGTAACTTACAGTTTCTGATCTGGAGCAGTAAGTGCACTGTTGAGATGCGTCTCTATGCTCTCAATCTCCCCCGATCGGGGATCAAACTCATCTCCTCCTTCTGCTAGGCCTCCATCCGCAGCCATTTTATCACCTCGCAGCGAACTTTTCGCTGAATGTTGATTGGTTAAAAATGGTCGATGACACTGACTGACCGGCGGGTGAATGAATGCACCTGCGCTGAAACCACAACGCCCACGCACAGCGTGTCAGCCCAGCGCAGGCGCGCTGTGTGTGTTGTTTGGGTCAAACGGATTTGTGAATGAAGTATTGAACACTGACTGGGGTCACGGCAGTTGAAAACTGATACTGAGGGCCAAGGCTACAGGGACGCACCGAGCGAACAGTACAAGGAAAATAATTGTTCGTGACACGGATGTTCTTTCAAGCGTAATATCCACTGTGTGTGTGTGTGTGTGTGTGTGTGAGTGCCGGAGTAGGCGGGGGAGGGGTGTGTGTGTGTGTGTGTGTGTGTGTGTGTGTGTGTGTGTGTGTGCGCGCGCGCGCGCGCACGTGGGCGGGGAGAAAGACACCGGCAAAATAATACCACAAGTGAAGTTACCAAACACAACTGATCGAGTGTTTTGTCATAGACAATGATCATACATAATAGTTAGCTTGCATAATTTCAGGTACGTATCCAAAACGGAATACGAATAACATTACTATTTCAGTTTCGACTGTTTCAGTTAAAATCACTCACTGAGTTACTCAGTCACGGCCATTGATTAACTTGAGCTCAAGTTACAACTGTATAGTCTACAACTGATCACACGACATCTCCACGTTTTACGGACTCAGTTTTGCCCGTGATCGGAGCTGATCTCGTCCAGTCGACTGCAAGTGCTTTACCAAAATATAGGCCTATACTCGAAAACACACCGACGCACGCGTTTGCATGCATTGCCCGACTTGACAGATGTGCCGCCGGGCGGGCGAAGTGTGTACAACCGCCGGCCGTGCTTGCATCAGTACACGAACGTGAACTGAACGCGCCCAATGTACATACACACAATGGCACGGCTCACACACACACACACACACGCACACACACACACACACGCACACACGCACACACACACACACACACACACACACACGTTGTTGAACTGAACTGCACACTCTCAACCAACAAATTCGTCTCCCATTTCAAGTGATCATAGTCTCACCTCCTCAGTCGGTCCCACGTTAACAGTGCACGAGCCCTGCAGTGTGTGTGTGTGTGTGTGTGTGTGTGTGTAGATGAAATACAATATCGATAAGAATAACAGGGTGTTTTTGTTTCCTTCACCAACCGTCACTTGTTTTACCGTGGTTGTCTTTTTTGGTGCGTATAGTGTGTGTGTCCGTGAGAGAGAGAGAGAGAGAGAGAGAGAGAGAGAGAGAGAGAGAGAGAGAGTGTGTCAGTGTGTGTGCGGAGAGAGAGAGTCAGTGTGTGCGTGTGTGTGCGTGCGTGCGTGCGTCAGTGTGTGTGTGTGCGGTGCGTGCCGGCGTGTGTGTGTGTATATGTGCGTCAGTGCGCAGTGCGTGTGTGTGTGTGCAGTGTGTATGCGCGCGCGCGCGCGTGTGTGTGCGTGCGTATGTGTGCGTGCGTGCCGTGCGCGGCCGTGAGTGCGTGTGCCGTGCGTGCGTGCGTGTGTGTGCGTGTACGTGTGTCAGAATGTGTGTGTGTGTGTGTGTGTGTGTCAGTGAGAGAGAGGGGGAGAGAGAGAGAGTGAGGTTATCAACAAACATATTCTAAAATAGTGGATGTGCTGATTTTTTTTGGATTTTTTTCCCCCATGCAAATCAGACTGGAAATAGGATCAACCGATATTTCCTTCGAAAATTCAAGTCGATCGCCAACTCAGTAAACCTGTTCAAACATGGAAGCTGAACACTGACTGGGCCCGTACTGATAAACTGATCCCGTTCCCGATCAAAAGTATGTTTTGTATGCCACAAACGTTGCGCACAAGCTCGGCTCATCGTATATTAAAACCTGCCACTGATGACTGTTTAAATGTCACGGGTTGTTACATGTGGGTTTAACGTCGAAACCCAGCACCTCAAGTGATAAGGCTGAAAAGGACAGACACCCCAGGTCGGATTATTACCTGCACAAACACTGCCATCCCACCGGCCGCCATTTTGTGACAAGAAATCTTACGGTCACCCTATCATTTTATTGTCAGTGCATGTTGGCAAATCCAGTGAGTGGTTCAGGGACAATATATGAATTTTCGAAAAGTCACTGAATCAGTAGGGTGTTATTGCAATTTTTCATTTCAAATAAGATTGTATTATTAATGATATCAGGACAAAATAGACTGAAGAAGCCAAACCGGCAAGACTAGGGCATTCTTCTTCTTATCATTATTTTATTTTATATATTTATTTTTTTATGGCCGATATACACCTTGTGAACAAACAGCTAATTAAGCTGTTAGAAAATGCAAGCATTTGAATTTTTTCAAATTCAGTCACGTAAAATGTGACAAAATTTCTGAGGCGGCTATGTTCACGAACGAAAATATACCCCGGCGCAAAAAGTTTCCTGTTCTCAGCCGGTTCCCTTGTACTGTAGTGGTGCATCTAGTCACTGCGGACCGCTCCGTTCGCATCTGGCCTGTAATAATGACAGAAGGATAGAGGACATGTATCCACAACCTGAAAAATATCTGTTGCTTGGGTTGCTGTGGTCACATACACTGCCACGAAGCAACAAAACACGCAAGTAAAGATAATGCATTCTGGAGGCCTTTTTTTCTGTCCCATCATCTGCACCGTTTCAGTGACGTGACATTACTCCCACGCCGCTCATTCCGAATCCCCCATACACGGCCACACCCTGATCAGTCTGTCGCAGTCCCAGCACCGGCAGTACACAGGGAACAACCGATCGATGTTTGGTCGCCAGGAGGATCACACACCCGGAAGAGGAGACCCTGCACTGCTGCCGAGTCACTTTGGTGGTGTTCAGTTGTGCCTGTACGTACTCAGGACATCACCTACTAAGCCCCCTACTGAGGACAATAATGGCTTAGTCACGGAGCCAGACTGAGTTAGCATGCCTCCCAGAGTGGAGACCGCCACCACGTCCCTTCCAACGACAATCCTCCATGAATCTGGCGATACTGAAGACACTGACAAGACACCCCATACACAGAAGTAGAGGGGTATTGACGCTGTCACAATGAGCATGGCATGAAAGACCTTCAATTCTTCTTATAGAACCAGCGATACGTGAACAAGTTGTTTTTCCTTTTTCTCTGGAGGAGACGGAGGAAGGTGGCAGAATGGTTAAGACGCTCAGCTGCCAATACAGAGTCCGTGATGGTGTGGGTTCGAATCCCACTCTCGCCCTTTCTACCAAGTTTGACTGGAAAATCAAACTGAGCGTCTAGTCTTTCGGATGAGACGATAAACCGAGGTCCCGTATGCAGCACGCACTTGGCGCACTGAAAAACCACCCATGGTAACGAGAGTGTTGTCCTCTGGCAAAATTATGCAAAAAGAAATCTTCCCTGACAGGTACACAAATATGTAAGCATGCACTCAAGGCCTGACTAAGTGCGTTGCATTATGCTGCTGACAGGCATCTGCCTAGCAGATGTGGTGTAGCATATATGGATTTGTCCAAACGCAGTGACACCTCTTTGAGAAACTGAAACTGAAACCGTTTTTATTTTGTGGACTCGAAATGTTTCCCCCACTTTTCATGTGCCATCTTCTACAAGCAGCCACGCGTGTTGGCAGTGGGATTGGGGAGGCTGGATGAGGCGGTAATTTTGTTGTGCACAAGTGCATGACTGAATTATAATCAACAATTTTGATGCTTACTTTGTCAAGTGTGGCGTCACATCCTTGCGAAACGGACGAAAATGAATAAAAGCGACACAAGAAAAAAAACTACCAATCTTCACTTCGACGATATAACTACTACTTTTTTTGTGGAGTGAGAGTCATCCTAATTTTCCCGACGAATACGGCTCATTTTCACCATGGAAATCATGATGTGGGAATTTTTGACCCGAATAATCTATCGTAGATGTGGTCGAACTAATGTCACACGAAAATGGTGACTACTTATGTTAATATGTTGATAATCATAATTATATATATATATATATATATATATATATATATATATATATATATATATATGTGTGTGTGTGTGTGTGTGTGTCCTTCCAACAGTGACCAGTCATCATTTGATAGTGATAGATAATTATATCAGCGCCGCAGGGAAGTCAGCCGGACGCACCATATCTACTGATAATTTGATATGGGTGAAATGACCCACGAACAGCAACACAGGGGAAAGGTCATTTTCGGCGATGCAGTACAATATACATAATGGCACTCTATAACGACATCTCTGCAGCCGCTGTTGATTAGACCAAATAATTATTCTAGACGAGTCATGCGATTTATGTATAGAGACACCGAATATCATGTACCGTTGTCATTTTCAGTGTGTTCGGTAGGTTGCAGTTTACAATACACAAATATTTAGTTATTTTTGTCACCCTTGTTTGGTACACTGTAGAGAGAGAGAGGGGGGGGGGGGGGGAGGGGGGGGGTGTCAGTAAGAGAGACAGACAGACAGACAGAAAGACAGAGACGGACAGACAGAATGACACAGGCAGGCAGATGAAAGACAAACGGCCCAGCAAGCTATGCCGTTGGAGAAGCCTTGAAAGAGGAGGAGAAAGTCTGAAATCTAAATGTGAGTTAAGATGGGTTTTTTTTTCTGTCATGCTGCTACATTCACTATTATTCAGTCAGCTCTTAATCACGATCATCGTTTCTGCGTGTGGGTGATCATGACAATATCCATAATAAACGTTTCTGCCGGTGAACATCCCTTTAATCAAGAGAGCGAATCTCTGTATACTGAACTGTGGAAACATGCCACTCATATAAATATGGACTTAAAGCAGGCCAATCGTGTTGAACCGTTGTATAAAGCCGATTAGGTACAACCGTACCTGAGATACGTAAGCAGGACTTTGGTTATTGGGACTTTCCAGAGCTGAGGAGTGTTGATAATGATGTGCCGTGGTACGTAGTTTCAAACTTCGCGTGCCATGCCTATGAGTCTGTGGATCAGTGTGGGCGCACGTGCGTAACTTGGTGTGTGTGCAGTAGTAAAGAAAAGCAATACATAGGAATAATGACTTTTTTCTCAGCAATGTAGTCACAAATATATTTCCCCTCCTCTGTCTCCATTTAAAAGCATATTTTGTCTACCATGATATTGAAAAGTAGGCACAATGTTTTGTTCACAATCCATCTGTTCACGCTTTATGTGCACGTATATTCTATGTATGTACGCGCGAGTCGGGAGAGGGGATGGAAATAAATTATATTTATGTCACATGGTGCTAGAAAACACAACTGTGATGTCTGACTTCCAGACGATTTGAGGACATTTGAGAGATGAAGACGGGGACATGAAGGCTCCGGTTGAGTAGAACACCCTACCCCCTACGCCCCTCCCCAAACCCCCGTTTTTTTTAAATTAAAAAAACAACAAAAAACAAAACAAACAAACGCTCCCAACTGACCAAAGCGGTCGAGAGAGCACTGGACATGCTGACCGCAACTTAATCGAATGAGCTTTAAAAGACTCATTATAGAGAGATCACTACTTTTGATATAAACCTTTTTGCAAGATTTTTGTAGTACGGGGGTGGATCAAAGAGTTCTTGTCCTAACCTGAAAGCAAAGGCACCAACTGTAAAACATGAGCACAACTGTAAACTGGAATCTCTTCAAAGGTTATTCACAAAATTACAATCATTTGTCTGTATTTGTTTGCAGGTAAAGGTCTTTGAAAGCTGCCAAGGGTAACGACCGAAAAAGCAGAGATGGGCAAAACGGCAGCCCGTGCGGTAATGATGTGCAGAGAAATGACATGACAGCCAAGACCACCCATGAAGAAACGGTAAAGACGCTGGGTGACGACTCCAATTTTTAATTCAACAATCAAGAAGTGGGTTGCCGACTTTAACTCTCTCCACACGAACGGCGAAAGAGACGACGTTAACAGCGTTTCACCCAAGTTACCATCATCAAAATATTGCAAGCGGAAGGCTCTTATACTGAAGACGTGAATGTTGACAAAGAATACGACAATTCTGACGACGGAAGCTAAAGGTTAGGTCATTCAGACACCCACTGGACATCCGAGGGGTCTGTGTAGAGGAGAAGAGAGGACTGGCCGTACTGAGTAAGTTAAGCGGGGCAGGGAAAGCCCAGAAGATGATGTACGGTCTGGCCGCTCCAAATCCTCATCCACTGATGACAGTGGAGCCCACTCACCACATGGTCTTGAATGACAGCCGTATGGTCATTTCACTAATTGTTTAGTCAACACTATGGGCATCAGCTGTGGTTAAACGCAGACGTTTTTGACCGACGAATAAGCTGTCTGCAAGATGAGTGCCCAGAATGCTGATGCCAGATTTGAAGCTGACCAGACTTGAAACTTCAAGGGATCTTCTAGCTCTTTTCCACGCCGAACCGGCTAATTTCTTTAGGAGGATTGTCACCAACGATGAAAAGTGGGTTCGTCACTTTGAGCCTGAATTTGAATTAAAAACAACAACAAAAAAACAAAACAAAACAAAAACAAAACACACACACACACAAGCAATGGAAGCAACTTGGCTCTCCCCTTCCCAAGAAATTCAAACAGGTCGCATCTGTTGGAAAGGTCATGCTTTTTTCCGGGACTGCGAGGGAATCAATGACTGACTACTGCAAAAGGGTCACACCATCACAGGAGACTTACTATGCCTCAGAACTGCGCCAACTTAAAGAAGCAATTAAAGAAAAACCCCGAGGAAAGCTCCGAGCACGGGTCCTCTTGTTGCAGGACAATGTCACCAGTTCACACTGCGCAAGTAGCAGTGACTGAGGCTGCCAAATGTGGGTTTCAATTTTTTACCCATCCCCCATTACCCACCAGACATGGCTCCATCTGACTTCCTGTTCCCCAAAATGAAATCCCACCTTCGTGGGCGCCGTTTTGAGAGTAATTACATCATTCATGCCGTTGAGGCATTTTGGAGGGCGCAACTAAGATGCAGCCTTCTTCCACACAGGGATAGCAATGCCTGAACATTGCTAGACAAAGTGCACTGCAGTCAGGGAAGACTATACTCAGACCGAGAGGGTTTTTTTTTTTTTTTTTTTTTTTGTGCGTTTTTTCTCTCCCTTTACAGTGATGCCGAAGTAAAAACAAAAAAATATTTTTTTAAAGCAGTGGAGTGAGCACGATACTCGCAAATCGCTTTTCTTCATCTTATATCACCGATGCTGAAGAGAAATTCAACTACTGCGTGCTCCGTCCCTAAAGGTTTGTTTTGGATTCGATCAATAAGCGCACAACAAAAAGAAAGCCCATCTTAACCCCAGTGCAAATATATATATATATATATATATATATATATATATATATATATATAGCTTAGCGCACGTAAAAGAGAATCCTCGGCTACAAAAGGGTTGTCCCTGGCAAATTCTGTAGAAAAATCCACATCCATAGGACACAAATGAAAATGCAGATATTAAAAAAAAAAAAAAAAAAGAAAAAAAAAAGGGCGGCGTTCTCAGTTTAGTCACACACTTCTCCCTGGAGAGAGCATCACGAATTTCACAAAGAGAAATAGAAATCTGTTGACAAAAGAGCAATACAATACAATGTAGTACTGATGTACGAAAGTGCAAACAGAAAGCTTACATGGACTATGTGGGGGTCTGTTGCTATATCTGAAACAGGTGTGTGACCTATGTTCACCAACAAACCATAATACGGTTGCAGCACTCGGCTGGTTAACCGACTTGATCGCACCTGTTGCAACATTCCGAACGGGAAGCGACTGCTTGCAGGGCTCAGAACGATGAAATATGGCCTGTGCATTGCGGAGTTGATGAGGTTGCTCCGAAAACACATGCTCACACACGTATACGCACACGTGCCATCCCCCTCAGCCCCAACACTATTTCATGTGGACCCATATCAAAATAATGCTGCTCTCCATCAACACTTCTTACCACGTTTACGGTCATCGCTTTTCATTAGACTGAAAGGTACAGTGCGAGAGGGAATGCCATTTATCACGCATCTTTATTACTTACAGCCCAGACAGCCGATCCGGGTCATAGCTGGGCTGAAATATTGTCAGTATCAATCCCATAGAACCTGAAAGAAAGTACCATCATTTTGTATTTGTAGTTGTATTTCTTTTTATCACAACAGATTTCTCTGTGTGAAATTCGGGCTGCTCTCCCCAGGGAGAGCGCGTCGCTATATTACAGCGCTACCCCCTTTTTTTTCTTTTTTTTTTCCTGCGTGCAGTTATTGTTTTTCCTATCGAAGCGGATTTTTCTACAGAATTTTGCCAGGAACAACCCTTTTGTTGCCGTGGGTTCTTTTACGTGCGCTAAGTGCATGCTGTACATGGGACCGCGGTTTATCGTCTCATCCGAATGACTAGCGTCCAGACCACCACTCAAGGTCTAGTGGAGGGGGAGAAAATATCGACGGCTGAACCGTGATTCGAACCAGCGCGCTCAAATTCTCTCGCTTCCTAGGCGGACGCGTTACCTCCAGGCCATCACTCCACATTTCATGCACACAAACCCGGGACATGCCTCTGACGTTGACCATTTCGACATTTTTTTCGCGAGGGAATTGGAAAAAAAAAAACTACACACACTTAATCCGAACAATTATAATAGAATACACAAAATATTTTGTTCACTATACGAACATAACACGCCAGCGGTTCGCCATTACCTCAGATTTTACTTCATCTTTTATGAATGTAAGCTGATGTGTGTTCTTTGTACTTTTGAAAAACGGTTTATGGAACCGAATCTTGATTTTTAGAACAATATCTTTTCATTACATTTGTGTGCAGTTAATGATCAGACTGATGTGAAATCCCAAGGTGTTTGTATTATTTCTACCATCAGTATAATATTTGAGGGGGGTGCAGGTGTGTCATGACAATATCGATGTGATATTAATCCTGGATCACTGAATTTTAACTCACTCAGTACGGCCAGTCCTCTCTTCTCCTCTACACAGACCCCTCGGATGTCCAGTGGGTGTCTGAATGACCCAACCTTTAGCTTCCGTCGTCAGAACTGTGGTATTCTTTGTCAACATTTACCTCTTCAGTATAAGAGCGTTCCGCTTGCAATATTTTGATGATGGTAATTGGGATGAACGCTGTTAACGTCGTCTCTTTCGCCGTTTGTATGGAGAGAGTTAAACCCTTCCCTCCACAGAGTGGAGAGAACAATGCTTCCCTGCCACTTTTTTGGGCGATGTTTGAAAAAACAAACCTTTTATACACTGGGAGATATGGGTCCTATTTGTTTTAGTGTGTGTGTGTGTGTGGGTGTGTGTGTGTTGGTTGTGTGTGTGTGTGTGTGTGTGCGCGTGTATGTGTGTGTGGGTGTGTGTGGGTGTGTGTGTGCGTGTGCGTGCGTGTATCACTGCGCTGCACTGTATGCTAAAAGCTATTCAAAAGGACAAACCAAAATGTGTGGGAGGCTCAATGGATTCTTCACAACTTCAAACAAAGAGACATATAATATATAATATTCAACATATAATATTCAAAATTACTTGTCATATACGTCACAACACACACAGACACAGAACAGAGACACACACAGGCATACAGACACAGACACACAGATCGAGTTAGATAAAACTGAGCTGATCTTCGCTGGGAGGAGAGCGAGTCGCCACAGTAACGCGCTACCCATTTTACTTTACTTTTCCGGTCTGCATTCATGTGTGTTTCCCTTTCGAAGTGGATTTTTCCCCCCACAGCATTCTGCCAGGAACAACGTTGCTGTTGCGACAGGCTCTTTTACTTTCCCTGATAAAAATAAGAAATAATGATAGTATTGATATAGCGCTGAATCTTGTGCAGAGACAAACCTGAGCGCTTTCACACAAGTCATATACACGCATGCATAACTCTAAAACTGAAGAAACTGAAGACAAGAGGCAGGGGAGGGAGGCTATCTTGTGAAGAGGTGGGTTTTAGAGCCAGACTTGAAAGAGCCGAGTGCGGAGACCTGAAGAAGCGAAAGAAGACGTTCATTCCGAATGCAAGGTCCAGAGACAGAGAAAGAACGGCGTCCAACAGTAGAGTGTTTGAATCTGGGTATGCGAAAACAGAGGATCCGAAGCCGATCGTAGAGAGTGAGATGGAGTGTAGAGGTGAAGGCAGCCACAAAGATAGGAAAGGGCAGATTTGTGAATACATTTATAATATAGAGTGCTGATCTTATACTTTATTCTGTGTGAAGCAGTGAGCCAATGGAGATGTTGCAAATACGAGTGATGTACAGATATCTTTCCTTTCTGAGGACGAGTTGGGCAGCAGAGTTTTGTATACGCTGAAGGGACTGAATGGATGAAGCAGGCAAACCAGACAATTGGGAGTTACAGTTGTCAAGGCAAGAGCGCATAAGAGAAACGACATGTCTAGATGTTGCGTCGGTGGACAGATATTTGCGAACGGCACTGATGCGTCGCAATTGACAGTAGCAGGATTGACATGTCTGACTGATAACTTTTTGCATGGACAGTGCGTTGTCAAGAACAACGCCGAGGTTCCCGACTGAGCTGGAAAGAGGGATGGATGTATTGCCAAGTTTGATTTTGTCAGCTGTGATGGAAGGGAGTTTTTGTTTAGTTCCTATGATCATTGCTTCGGTTTTGTCTGCGTTCAATTGTAACTTATTTAGAGTCATCCAGTTTTGAGAGCAAAATGTGCACAGAACCTCGGTTTATGGTCTCGCCCGAAAAACAAAGACAGTCGCTCACGTGTAAGAACACTGTTTCCTCCTCAACACGAACCCAAGACCTTCGCTTCCTAACGGGACGCTCGATTGACTGCCATAAACGTATTACGTACGTGCATAGTGACGTCACTGATGACGTCATCAGAAAACGGTAAATAGCTCTGGAAGGCTGAAAGTTCACACATTTTGTCTAGAGTGGTATATCTCCAGACCATTTTCTCAGTTTGGGGCTTATTGTTTTGGATAATGTTTTATGACCTGAAACACCACTTTCTGCTGTTTTCCCCTTGGCACTGAAGGGGTTTTAATCCACCAGACCACGCTCTTCCGCTATTTTATACTTTACATTCGTCACTGACTAAGGGAGCACAAATGAGCAGTTCCCTCTACACGTACGTCAGTCTGCTTGTAAATGTATCGTATGTCTACATCCGTATCTTTTTTATCAGTGTATGCTTGCTATCGTTCTTTTTAACCGTGTTACGTACGCTTTCTGTCAGTCTTCACTCCACCAGCAACAACTTGGTCCCTTTCTGCACGCATGCAAGTCTAGCTGATTTATCGTTCTGTCCAGCCACCAGATGAGATCTCGAGTGAAAAAAAAAAAAAGATTCCCACCACAAGCAAGCGCCAAAAATACTTGAAGAACTTAAATGAAGGATTGAGCTACACTAAGATGTCATTCAACTCATGTGCGGCTAAGTAGGCCTACTTGCGTCTTTGTTTTCAAGTTTCATTGTATTGCCTGAAGAAAGGTTGAAACGCATCGCTTCCTCGTCCGTTTTGCGTCGTTCGTTTCCGCCTGTTCGTTAAACTGACTGCGATGTTAGAATCAACCCGCACCTCTATTTCGTACCGCGATGTTAGACTCAACCCGCACCTCTCTATTTCGTACTGTCTCCTGTACTTCATGACCTGTATTCAGTCTCTTGTAATACTGAACGTGTAATCGATGTGTACTTATTGCCTTTCTAGGGTTCAGTTTTTTGCGTGCGTAAATGACTTGGATTTGCGTCCATTTTTTTGTCATTGTCATTTTATGTTGTTATTGTGTGTGTGTGCGTGCGTGCGTGCGTGCGTACGTGCGTGTGTGTGCGCGCGCGCGTGTGCGTACGTGTGTGTGTGTGTGTGTGTGTGTGTGTGTGTGTGTGTGTGTGTGTGTGTAAATTACTGACTTCACTGAAAAAAGGTCTTGAAATGGTTTGTTACTGTGCTGATTTTAGTACGAAGGAACTGCTGTGGCTGAGTGTATACAGGTACAGTGGTCATGGTCCTCCCCATCCCCTGCCCACCACTCCACGTTAAAACAGCACAGTAAACATACTACTTATCGTTGTTGTTTAAAGCCCAGCCGACCGCATGGGGCCATAACAAGGCTGAAAACTGACAGTCAATACCAGGCCAGTACAACCTGACCAAAGAAACAGTTTAAACACATGCACAATCAGATATAACTGGCAATTTTTTTTTGAAACGAACAACGCCCAAAATGGGCTAAATCCAAAGCGGTTGGCGCACCCATGCGCGCTTACACACGCATACACACATGATTTGTGACATGTAACGCTTTTGAAACCTCAGTGTAAGATACTCCCTGTCTATCTGCTGTTAACAGAAATGCATTGCATAATCAGATTTTTTTCCGACCAAAATTATACAGTGAGAAAACCATACAATAAAATAGGTCACATAACCATAATCATGAATACGCACTTATTCAACAGCACTCGCACGTACACGCTTATTAAAGGGATGTAAGGTAATTAAGTGGATTACTTAAATGACAGACAAATGGTAAGTGCCCAGGATGCATGCCGGATACAGATGCAAGGATGGAGCGGAGTGTAGGAAAGTGATCATCACTATGCTGTAAGTGAATAACAAACAGCTGAACTGCATCGAATAAAGGAACACGCCAGCAATGTCCCTCTAAACTGACCGTAATACTTCCATTCCTCGAACGAAAGATACATTTTTCTCTTGAAAAATTATGAGTCGGAAACAATGTATTTTCCGTTAGCATTGTCATTTGTCACCAAAGTCTTGAAATTGTAAAGTTTCCCACCTGTTAGGACTCTCCGCTGTTCCCCTTCACACGTGAGTGTTTTTCCGCCAAACTGGAAAGAAAGTGAACTTTTGCAAACCTCAGGGACAGGAGTTTCAGTCTTACAAAAACGTTTACGTTTGGCACGCATGAAACGGTGCATGCACAGTGCGTGCAATTGTCCGGCCGCTTTGCAATGCGGTGTCAGTATAATTTTGGACCGCTCAAAGGCTTCATATGCGTTGAGCCGTTTCTGTTTTTATACAAATCCGGTCAAATCCCTTCATTAACATATCTCAGCTGGTTTATCTCATTGGAGACGGGTATTTTACCATCGATGAGAAGATGCGGTGTTAAATACGTGCCCCTTTTCAGTGTGTGTGTGTGTGTGTGTGTGTGTGTGTGTGTGTGTGTGTGTGTGTGTGTGTGTGTGTGTGTGTGTGTGTGTGTGTGTGTGTGTGAAATAGGTTTTAGACGCTGTATGATGTCGTGTTCTCGTTGGGGATAATAATCCTTCAAAATGAGTGTACCTCATTTCAGTTTCTCTGTCGCTTTCAGAATTCTTCTTTTGTCATTATGAAAGGTAAATCTCACAATGTTCTTTTTCTTCGTTGTTCAGACGATGTGCCTGAATTCTAAGTCTTGTAACAGCTCTGGCTTGTTATTTATCATTCAACGCAGAGAATATCTACAACCATTTTTTGTTTAATAAAATATCAAGCCGTTTCTTTATGACAGATCGTAACGCAAACGAAGTCTGTCTTTCTTTCCAGTTCTGTGAGTCCGTCCTGTATAATTTGTTTTCGTACAGAGCCATTTTCCACATGTTATCGTCTAATTTACTCCGTCTGTCCTTTATATACTTAAAAATCTTGAACCTGGAGCCCGTGCATATCAAGTCTCAAGGAGTCCTTCAGTTAAGTGTGGATACCCAAAGACTCATTCACAGTTTTTAATTGCTAGGTCGTGAAACTAAACTTGGCAGCTCACATATAATTATGACAAACTCTACATGTGGGAATTCTGACAATCCCGGGCTGTTTATAGAACATGGCTCGTGCTGGCGCGACGTGCGGTTCCATCACTCATCAGTTGTTCACCCCTGTCTTGGGGAACTGCTGGGCCCGGGCCCGGGGTTTGATTCTGCAACCATGGATGAGGTCGCTGCGCTGAAGCAGAGGACGATCAGGATCAAACCTGCCCTGACACCGGTTTACCCTGGAAGGACAGAGGACAGCGGTAGGGTGGGTGGGGGAGGGGGAGGGGTGAAAGGGAGGGGGTGAGGGTCGGAGTAGCGAACTATCGCGAACTGGCCTACGGACAGTTTGATACATGCCTTCCTTTCTCGTGAACTTCGTGAACATCAGACAAATCTGCCACACCCGTCTCCACTGCTGCTGTTAAATCAATTCCACCTTTTAAATCATTTTTTTTTTTTAAACGTGAATACCGGCTGTTTCGTTGTTTCACATACACTACCTGGCTAACACCTTTACCTGCTGGATGACATATACATAACTCTTAGGCTTGGCACGTATTCAACACAGAATTCTAATCATTTTCACCCCACCCCCAACCCCCAACCCACGCCTTTTCTGCTCTCGGTCAAGAATATCTCACGCCTCGGGGAAAGGAGGGAGAATGTATAATATAATCATCAGATACAAGATAATATAATTATGTGAAAGAGCCGATCTTTAGAGAGAAAGAGAGAGAGAGAGAGAGAGAGAGAGAGAGAGAGAGAGAGAATCTGCCTCTGTGTCAGAGAGATGAAGTTGCCTTTGCTTTGAATATCTCACATTTCGAGGGAAGAGAGAGACTGAGAACAAACGAAAAAAAAATTGAATACCATCAAGCTGTTCAGCCCATTCAGCAATGCGACACGACAAACATAAGCAAGCGCGACGGCAAAGTCACAGTCATGGAGATCATGGCAATGTTTTGTTTTGTTTTTCATATGAAACAGTCGTTATTTGTCAACATCGACACTGGCAGATGTGGTGTAGCGTATATGGATTTGTCCAAACGCAGTGACGCCTCCTTGAGCAACTGAAACTGAGACACTGTCACTGCCAAGCGTATCGGTCGGCAAGGCGAGGCACAGCAGCGAACACATCATCCCAGGTAAAACTGGATCAGACCATGAAGAGTTTGCAGGTCTCGTTCTGCACGTGCTTGGGTGCCAGTGTGTTGTGTGTCGTGGATACGTTTTTTTTTTTTTTTTTTTTTTTTTTTTTAAAATGAGTTTGAACAGCTTAACACGTTCTTCCTCTAACATGTTCTTTTCATCCTGTATTAAGAACCAATATGTACGATCGACATCGCTATTTGAGCTGCGTTACTCTCAGCAGATACTTATCTGTCTTGGTGTTTGTGTTCAGAGAAAGGCAGCATGAATTCTATTTTCGTTTTGTTTTCCATGGCTTTCTTTATTAACAAGACCACCGGCGTTAGCAAACAAAGAACCTGTAACATTAACCTGATTAAGCAAGGAAACTAGACATCACAGTCAGATAAATAAGCAATCAACATTAGCTATTTAACCAATCACCCATCCACCAAACCAAACATCCAAAGAGCGAATCATTTATTATGCAGAACAAACAGACATTCATTCATCAACGAATAACAACATAGATAAAATACAATAAAGATAAGAATAACAACAGGGTGTTTTTGTTTCCTTCACCGACACTTAATGTCTTTTATGGTGCGCATATTGTGTGTGTGTGTGTGTGTGTGTGTGTGTGTGTGTGTGTGTGTGACTGCACAGGTTAATTTCCATGATGATCAATAAAGTGTTTTGAATTGAATTGAATAGATTCGCCAATAGCTGCAAATGCCATGAGAGTCTACGCTGCGTTGCTTTGACGCGTCGAATGGTTCGTGTGCACGAATGTTTGCATGCTTGCCATGATTATATGCATTCATGTGTGTGTGTGTGTGTGTGTGTGTGTGTGTGTGTGTGTGTGTGTGTGTGTGTGCGCGTGCGTGCGTGCGTGTGTGTGTGTGTGTGTGCGTGCGTGCGTGGCTGTGTGTCTATGTGCCCGAGAATGTGTACATGCACGCACGCTCACTCCTGTATATGACATCTATTTCCCGAATGCTGAATATCACACTCACTTTGCGTTATATATTAATATATGTGGCCGGCATCACTTAAATAATGTACAGTGTATTGTTTAAAAAAAAAAGAAAGAAAGAAAAAAAAGAAGTCTTCTCCTTTCTTTCCGTTTCCTTCTTATTGTTAATGATGTGATGACTATGCTCCGAATGTATCCTTAACGCCTCCCTGTTTTCCACCATCACTGTTCCACACAAGAATTTTGAGATTTTTTTTTTTGTTTTTTGTTTTGTTTTTGACGGCCCACTCAAACTGAAAAAAATACCAGCTTACATCCGAATAGTCTGATCGGCGCTGACATGTTAAACCTTTTCCTCAACACATTTCTGATAAATCCTATACAATTGCCTATACAGAATGCGTGTGCGTGCGTGCGTGCGTGCGTGCGTGCGTGTGTGTGTGTGTGTGTGTTTGTGTGTGTGAGTGTGTGTGTGTGTGTGTGTGTGTGTGTGTGTGTGTGTGTGCGTGCGTGCGTGCTTGCGTGCGTGCGTCTCTGCGTGTTTTTTTTGGTTTTGCAACCTCATTGAGAGATGGAACATAATTATAGTGGAAAAAAAAAAGTTTATTAAAATCGTTACTTTGTATATTATTCAGGATGCTTCAAACTTATTGTTCTCTCTCTCGTTAGTCCGTCCCGCATATAACTTAACAAGGATAGCAGCACTGTCGCCGTCTCTTTCGGTCGGTTAAAAACACACTCTTCATATAAATATGTTATGACTGAGGCAGGAGAAGAACAACAGGTAATCAACATGAAATAAATAGGAACTAGAGATAATACAGAACAACGTTTTGTCTACATTCATACATAACAATATGATATTATGATCATCATCTGTAAGCAACATTTTTGAAAGGCCATTTTTCTTTGGTCCTCAAGATTCTCTCTTTATTTCGAGAAGGCGTATGTGCTGTTGATTCAATGCTATGTTCCGGGGGGGGGGGGGGTGGGGGGGGGGGGGGGGGGGTAAAAATGCAATCTCATTTCTCCCTGACATTTTGTCCTCCCCCGGCGCTGAAATCAATGTAAATGATACTGTAAAACCTTCTTCTTCTTCTTTGCGTTCGACAGCTACGCAGTCAGGGTCGAAGTCCGAGGGATGCCACAAACTCGGACGTCCGGTGAAGATCGGCTGCCGTCCCCCAGAGCTTGGTGTTGAGGTCAGCACCCCCAGGCCAGGACTGCTGCCGCATCTTCTCATACAGGGGGCAGTCTTGGAGAAACTGTAAAACCAAAACGTTGAAAAGGTTCCGCGTTATCAGCATTTACTTGCACCAACAAACACGCTGCTATCGGAAGCAACACCCGAGGTTCGAAGTATTGTATCTTCACCAATCATGTCATGGAATGTATTGTTTTTAAACACGTCAGATTCTGGATGACGGAGTGGTGCTGTGCTTATATTAACGCTCTTTTCATTTCGTCCTCTTGACTGTAGTTCAGTTCACTGATGCTCAAGTTTACTTCTACGAAGTCTTGAAGCTTCGGGGTCCCTCGTGGTTTGATTATTGTGAGTGTTTGGGGATAGTACTGGAAGCAACTTCCCCCCCTCTCCCTCCCCCCACCTTTTTATTTTATCTCCTTTTGATTGAGCAGTGCCATTGGGTTCCAGTTTTCGCTCACATTAAAGAAAAAACAAATGCAGTTGCGTTTCAAAACGTCTTTTCAGTATCTAAAACCCCAACACGCTTGTATATTCGACAGTTTTGCATATAACCCGTTATATGCCGTTCGTTTTTTTTTTGTTTCTTTTTGCAGTCTTGCACTTTCAGTACTTCAAATAAATTGCGTCTCAGTGACAGTTCTGCGATATCGATAGCCTCTTGTGTCTTGCGTGTTCATTGTTCATAACCAACTGGTATGAAACAGTCTTGCACTTCCAGTAGCCTATTCTTTGGTTAACCGTTTATGACAGTTTCGCGCTAACGATTGTCTTTCACGTCCAACATTAAAATCATCGGTAATTAATTGTCTTGCACTTCCGGCACTCGCTAATGCAGGTAGGGAAAATCCAAATTTCTCAACGACTGCGTTAACATTTGACAAAATCTTTTAGCTTCAGCATACGCTTGTGTTGTTTGGCGGAGTAGCGCCTGACGTAAGCTGTTGGCGTGACAATCAGTTTGAGCTCACGGTCCAGATGGCGCTGCATGAAACCCATGATGACGTAAGATCTGCGCGTGCGCAGTCGAGGGCAGTCGCAGAGGTTGGGTGCCCACAGGTACTCTCTGCTCAGCAGCTGCATGCGGGCCTTGTAGGACTTCATGATGGTGACGTCATAGCGGGTCTCGCCGTTGACGTAACGCTTCCCGTTGATCATCATTTGCGTCACTAAAAAGAAAAAAAAGAGGATAACTAATGATCATGAAACTTCATCTGTACTGACTTTCTGATAACACGCTGACGAGAATGTTGTTAAATCTCATGATATCTTTTTAACGATTAAATGAGGACTTTTGTGTGTGTGTGCTTTTTTACGCATAAGATTTCAACCAATCCCAGATTGACTGCTTTCTGGAGCACAGTAGCTGAGTGGTTTTAAAGCACCCGTTTTCTGTCTCCAGGATTCTTGAGATCGGTGGTTCAAATCTCGGCAGCGAATCTGGTGGTGTATGAAAGGAGGTTTTCCGATGACCCAGATCAACACATGTGCAGATCTGCTGATTTCTGTTATCTATCTTGTTTACGCATAGATGTTGACAATTTCTTCTATATCACCCCGCCCACCCCCGGGATAAAAGGGATTGAATTTATTGTTATCTCTTTCCCTCTTTCCCTGCGCGCGCGCGCGCGCTCGCGTCTGTGTGTGTGTGTGTGTGTGTGTGTGTGTGTGTGTGCGTGCGTGCGTGCGTGTGCGTGCGTGCGTGCGTGCGTGCGTGCCTGCGTGTGTGTGTGTGCGTGCGTGTGTGTGCGTGCGTGCGTGCGTGCGTGCCTGCGTGTGTGTGTGTGTGTGTGTGTGTGTTCAGGCACATGTGCACTTCCGCCGCATGCACTTCCACCCCTCTCTATGTTTGTCTTCACAAGTATAGAGATGGAAATAAAGATCTATCTATCTATCTATCTACAGAGAAGAAGAGACAGAGAGATATAAGATAGAGACAGAAAGATAACGACAGAGACACAAACAGAGAGACAGACAGACAGAGAGAAGGATTCTCACCAAAATCACTGTCGCAGAAATGAAACACCCTCCTCTTCATTTTCTTACACACTCCGCACACAGCTGAAACAAAAGACATTGACTGACTGTGCATAAATCTGTCCAGACGACTGTCTGTATGTTGGAATTTGACGAATAAATATCAATAAATGACCATGTGAAAGGAACAAAAAAGCATCACACACACACACACACACACACACACACACACACACACATACATGCAGACACGCGCGCGCGCGCGCAAATGAATACAAACACACACAGACACAGAGACGCAAACACAGACGCAAACAGACACAAACAGAAACACGGACAAATACAAACACAGAACACGCAAATGAATACAAACACACACAGACACAGAGACGCAAACACAGACGCAAACAGACACAAACAGAAACACGGACAAATACAAACACAGAAACACACACACAAACCTCAAACAAATAATAACAGGAAACCAACTACCTGTTGATTACATTCACATAAAGATTGATTTTCTTCGGAAATTTAACAATATTTCTTTCATGGAAAAGTGAAGTGGTTCTATTTGTCTGTTTCTCAGTTGGCAATACTTCTTTCTCTATTTTTAGTTGTTTTAAGTTGTTGTAAATTGGCAACAATGACAGTTAATGTGGTGTGTGTGTGTGTGTGTGTGTGTGTGTGTGTGTGTGTGTGTGTGTGTGTGTGCATGTGCACACGCGCAAACGTGTGAAAACACGCAGTTCTCGCACAGCTTCTGAATACATCTTTTGTAATGGCCGACTCTTTTTCACTCTCTCTCTTGTCATTGTTTTATTCAAATCTTTCCGTTCAGTCTGATAGACTCGCTCTTCTCTCCTACATCTCTCTCCCCACTCCCTTGCCCTCCAACGATCAATACTCAATCAGCACCATCACACGAAACACACACGAACCATTTCCCAATTAAAGCAACAGACACCACCGATCTCCCGTGAAGTTCCTCTCCATACTCACGTGCTTCGGTCGTGTTGACCGGCGAGGGACTTTCCGTGGTCTTTCTGCCCTCCGCTCTGCCTCTGCCTCTGCCTCTGTCTCTGTCTCTGTCCCCTCCTGTAGGTGCCGCCGTCGTAGAAGACCGTCCGTCTTTCTCCGAGGAAGTGACGTTGACCAGTCTCCCGATCTGACCTGGAACGTTCGCGTCTGGGCCTCCCTGGACAGAGGGCTGCTGGCTTCCGGAACCGGAACCGGAGCCGGAACCTCCGTTGTGTCCCGACTGGTCCGACCCTCCGTCGATTCCAGGGAGGATGACGTCCCTTCCGCTGGACCTGCCGCCTGTGTCAGAACGGTCAGCAGATTCTCCCTGACCCTCCCTGCCGAAACTGTCCGTGCCCAGCCCCCTACCGCTACTGCTGCCATCATCACCACCCTCAGACCGTCTACTCTGGTCACCATCGCCGTTGCTGGGTTGACCACCCCCGCCAAAGCGGTCCAGATTCGCTCCGGGCTGAGACCCGAACTGGTCAACAACGTCGTCGCCGCCGCCACCGAAGGCCTGGTTGTCGTCGGGCCGACCGCTGTTGCCGAAAGGGTCGTCCACAGAAGGGGTGCGGACCTCGCTGGGCCCGGCGAGTCGTTCCATCACCAGGGCCCAGATGTCGTCATCCGACACCACCGGGCGATCCTGCAGCCGTGGCTGTCTGACGGTGGTGGTGGTCGTGGTCGTTGTTGTTGTGGACGGTGTTGTAGTCGTGGGAGGGGTTGTGGTGGTGGTGGTGGTGGTCGTTGTCGTTGTGGTGGGTCGTGTTCTAGGTGTGGTCCGGATGGTGGCTGGTGGCGGGAGGGTCTGGGGAGGGGGGAAGATGTAGGTGGAGCCGAAGGGAAGGGTGGCGGGGCCTGCCGTGGGCTGCCAGAAGTGGTAGTAGACACCGGTGTTGGGCTCCTTCATCACCAGCTGCGCGTCGAAAATCAGTTGTCTTTATGTGATCGTTTCTTCGATATGATGTCAACAAAGCTAGAAAAAATGTTCTAAACTATCTGAACACTCCCTCTGTGTCTCTGTCTCTGTTTCCCCTTCTTTCACGCAACACCATGTAAAAAAAAAATCTAGGAGGCAGTCTGTTTTGAAAACCCTCATCCACATAGAGGCCACGAAAAGATATAGCCGCCACTATAAATACGACCGTTTTGAATACGTTTTCTCTCTCTCTCTCTCTCTCTCTCTCTCTCTCTCTCCGCCCCCCACCCCCCAAACACACACTCAGAGAGTCGCATGCAGACATAGTATAATTCTTTGCATGTACAACTCCAAACCTGTCGGAACTGAGGGAGAGAGAGAGAGAGAGAGAGAGAGAGAGAGGGGGGGGGGGAGGGGGGGGACTTATGTGGATTCTATCTAGAAATAGTTCACACATTTCTACCATAGGTTATTAGACATTGAATGAAACATTTAAGATGTTGATAAAATTATTAACGAACAAAACTTTTGTGCCTTGAGTAACTGCATAACACATGAACATAATTAATTTCATACCCGACATGATAAAATTGCCGCCAAAAAAGAAAAGGAAAAAGAACACGGAAAGTCAAAACCATAATGAAAATCAGTAATCATACTCATGACCAGTACAAGATCAGCACTCTATGTTATAAATGTATTCACAAATCTGCCCCTTCCTATCTGTGCAGCTGCCTTCACCTCTACACTCCATCTCGCTCACTACGATCGGCTTCGGATCCACTCTGTTTACGCATACCCAGATTCAAACACTCGACTGTTGGCCGCCGTTCTTTCTCTGACTCTGGACCTTGCAATTGGAATGAACTTCCTCTTTCGCTTCGTCAAGCCTCCACACTCAGCTCTTTCAAGTCTGGCCTTAAAACCCACCTCTTCCCAAAATAGCCTGCCTTCCCTGCCTCTTCCTTGTCTTCAGTTTCTCCAGTTTTAGAATTATGCATGCGTGTGAATGACTGGTGCGAAAGCGCTTTGATTTGTCTCTGCACAAGATTCAGCGCTATATAAATACCATTATTATTATCGTTAATTTTTTTTATTATGACTTTCACAAAGCGCTCACCATGATGGTGGCTTCTCTCGTTAAAGGCCCATCACTCTCCAGCGATTCCGGCCCAAGGGGTGAGCGTCTGTAACGGAAGTCCTTTCCCGCTACGGTGTAGACGCCATTTCTGCTCGGTTTTCCTTGTCCGTTGATGATGAATGTTCCCGTTTCATCCCGAAGGGCTGAAAATCAGAGAACGGGCGTGGTGTGGTGACACAATCAACGGGGGTCAAACAGGCCTACAATGGTCAGGTTATAACCTGGTTTAATCAAACAGTGGTTTTTGACTCACTTGTGTAAACAAAGTGAGTCTATGTTTTAACCCGGTGTTCGGTTGTCTGTGTGTGTGTGTGTGTGTGTGTGTGTGTCCGTGGTAAACTTTAACATTGACATTTTCTCTGCAAATACTTTGTCAGTTGACACCAAATTAGGCATAAAAATAGGAAAAATTCAGTTCTTTCCAGTCATCTTGTTTAAAACAATATTGCACCTCTGGGATGGGCACAAAAAATTAAAAAAAGAAGCCTAATTATATGCAAACTGCATTTACTGTTTATATTTTTGGTATTCTCTAAACTTGGCACTTTGACCTCTTATTCTGACACAACAACAAGAGGAGTCATTATTATCATTTTTTGTTCAAACAGGAACTTCTTTTGCTAAGCATGGAATTTTTATTTATTTTGCAAACGTTTTGGTGCAGATTGTAAAAAAGGGAAATTACTCTGTAATTAATGATAGGGGACTTAATTTAATTTATCACAAGTGAGTCTTGAAGGCCTTGCCTCTCTTGTTTGTTGTTGTTTTTTCCATCTTTGGGTTTGCAATTTTAAACATAGTGTCACAAGAGGTCCTCTCATTGATAGTTTTACATCATCATATCATAAATTCATATTGATGTAATGTACAAAGATTTTTTTTTTTCTTTTGCAACTGGACGGTTACGTGCATAAGCTAAATCAAGACATACATGAAGTCACACAAACTTACGATGACATAGATACATATACATACACACACGCAAGCTCGTGTTACACGTCTGCACATGGGAACAAGATGATTAGCACAAGTGATGGAAAAAAAAAGAAAAAAAAAAGAAAAGAAGAAGAAAAAACAGAGTTAAAATTTTTTTTTTAAGTGGGAGTATTTTACATTTTTTTCACGAGGAAAAGAAAATACACCATATCTATGACATCGTGTATTCAGCTGAATACGAGAATAAACAGTGGGGTCTTTCATCAAAACCACATCAACTAAGAGAAACAATAACTTCACAGTTATCATATCATACTTCATAGACTACAGTTTCTTTCTATAAGTAAAATGCAATAGATGATGTAGAGAAGAAAAAAAAAGAGAAGAGAGAAAAAACACCACCAGATGAAAAATTACCATCCCCCACACCCCGATATATCAGTCCATCTGTCCACTAAGCACATCACGTATGTTTTCTCCCCATAAATAAGATTTATTTATTTATTTATTTTTGAGGAGATGGAGGAGGCGCGATTTTCAAGCGACTGGATAGGAGGAGAAAACAACAGTGAAGTGACTGGTATATGTGTTTGAGGTCACTTCAAAAATCCCAACTTAAAATAATAAACACCCACAGCCCCAACTGAACTGAAACTGTAGTATGAACAACAACAACAACAAGAACTGAAATTGTAGTATGAACAACAACAACAACAACAACTGAAACTGTAGTATGAACAACAACAACAACTGAAACTGTAGTATGAACAACAACAACAACAACAGCAACAACAAGAACTGAAACTGTAGTATGGACAACAACAACAACAACAACAAGAACTGAAACTGTAGTATGAACAACAACAACACCAATCTGTAGTATGAACAACAACAACAACAACTGAAACTGTAGTATGAACAACAACAAGAACTGAAACTGTAGTATGAACAACAATAACAACAAGAACTGAAACTGTAGTATGGACAACAACAACAAGAACTGAAACTGTAGTATGAACAACAACAACAAAAAGAACTGAAACTGTGGTAAGAACAACAACAAGAACTGAAACTGTAGTATGAACAACAACAACAAAAAGAACTGAAACTGTGGTATGAACAACAACAAGAACTGAAACTGTAGTATGAACAACAACAACAAAAAGAACTGAAACTGTGGTAAGAACAACAACAAGAACTGAAACTGTGGTATGAACAACAACAACAACTGAAACTGTAGTATGAACAACAAGAACTGAAACTGTAGTAGAACTGAAACTGTAGTATGAACAACAACAACAAGAACAAGAACTGAAACTGTAGTATGAACAACAACAACAACAAGAACTGAAACTGTAGTATGAACAACAACAACAACAACAACAAGAACTGAAACTGTAGTATGAACAACAACAAGAACTGAAACTGTAGTATGAACAACAACAAGAACTGAAACTGTAGTATGAACAACAACAACAACAACAAGAACTGAAACTGTAGTATGAAAAAACAACAACAACAAGAACTGAAACTGTAGTATGAACAACAACAACAAAAAGAATTGAAACTGTAGTATGAACAACAACAACAACAACAACAACAACAAAAAGAACTGAAACTGTAGTATGAACAACAACAACAACAACAACAAGAACTGAAAATGTAATATGAACACATCAACAACAACAACAACAAAAAGAACTGAAACTGTAGTATGAACAACAACAACAACAACAACAACAAGAACTGAAACTGTAGTATGAACAACAACAACAACAACAAAAAGAACTGAAACTGTAGTATGAACAACAACAACAACAACAACAACAAGAACTGAAACTGTAGTATGAACAACAACAACAACAAGAACTGAAACTGTAATATGAACACATCAACAACAACAACAACAAAAAGAACTGAAACTGTAGTATGAACAACAACAACAACAACAACAAGAAGAACTGAAACTGTAGTATGAACAACAACAACAACAACAACAACAAAAAGAACTGAAACTGTAGTATGAACAACAACAACAACAACAAGAACTGAAACTGTAGTATGAACAACAACAACAACAAGAACTGAAACTGTAGTATGAACAACAACAACAACAACAACAAAAAGAACTGAAACTGTAGTATGAACAACAACAACAACAAGAACTGAAACTGTAGTATGAACAACAACAACAACAAAGACAGACACAGGAGGTGGGACGAGGAATGAAAAAGATGAAAGGTAGGAAGTAAGAGGAGACACTCGTTTAATGCAGATTTCTTCCGTAGGCAAAATACGTCACCACTCCCCCCCCACCCCCCCTGCACCCCCCCCCCCCCCCCCCGACACCCATTCTCCCACCCTGAAACAGTGTCAGCAGGTGATGCTGGATGTGGAGAAGGGGTGGATGGGGAGAAGGCAGGGTCGTAGTTCAGAGAGAGGCATGACTTAAACTTCGACATAGCACGGTGAATCTTTACATAGACACATAGACCCCCTCGATCGCCAGTCCCGACACACACACACACACACACACACACACACACACACAAAGAGGCTCCGATGAAAGCAATCACAAACACAGCAAACAGTGTAGCATCTAGTGGACGGACTCACCGATCAGGTTGGTGGCGTTCTCCTGGACATACAGGTAGGTCGCCCCTTTGGGCACGGTGATGATGAAGTTGTAGCCCTCGATTTCTGGAACCACACCCAGTGTAGTCGACACTGACTGATTATTGCTAAGCTGACCGACTGATTGACTGACTGACTGACTGACTGATCGACAGATCGATCAATTGTATGTACTTCTGAATGTTACTGAGTAATCAGCTAGTTTGGTTAATATCTGAATGCGATTGATTCATTTACTGAGTGGTTGGATGATTGGTTCGTAAATTGAAGAAAACGAAACAACAACAAACAAACAACAACTTTATCACTATGAATGTAACAGCTGGCAAAGCGAATGTATTTTTTACCCATCTGTCCCTCGCCTTGAAAAGGACAAAGGGCATTTAGTTAATTAACAAAATAATAGAGACAAAACGGGGTTATCACAAGTTACCACATCACCCACAGCTATATAATACGTGGGCGAATATACATATAATGATATAATTAACAATCAACATAGTTACCTATATTGTTAATCAAGCGCTGTTATCAACATTTACATGACTAAAAAGTGTTGTTATTATCACAACAGAGTAGGACAACAAACATAGGAGAGAATCTATTTTGCTAATTAAGCACTGTTATCAACATTAACATGGTCTTCTAAGTGTTGTTATAATCACAACAGAGTAAGGCAACAAACATAGGAGAGAATCTATTTTGCTAATAAAGCATTGTTATCAACATTAACATGACCTTCTAAGTGTTGTTATTATCACAACAGAGTAGGACAACAAACATAGGAGAGAATATATTTTGCTAATAAAGCACTGTTATCAACGTTAACATGGTCTTCTAAGTGTTGTTATAATCACAACAGAGTAAGGCAACAAACAGGAGAGAATCTATTTTGCTAATTAGGCATGGTTATCAACATTAACATGACCTTCTAAGTGTTGTTATTATCACAACAGAGTAGGACAACAAACATAGGAGAGAATCTATTTTGCTAATTAAGCACTGTTATCAACATTAACATGGTCTTCTAAGTCTTGTTATAATCACAACAGAGTAAGGCAACAAACACAGGAGAGAATCTATTTTGCTAATCAAGCACTGTTATCAACATTAACATGGTCTTCTAAGTGTTGTTATAATCACAACAGAGTAAGGCAACAAACAGGAGAGAATCTATTTTGCTAATAAAGCATTGTTATCAACGTTAACAGGATCTTCTAAGTGTTTTTATTATCAGAACAGAGTAGGACAACAAACATAGGAGATAATCTATTTTGCTAATTAAGCATTGTTATCAACATTAGCATGACATTCTAAGTGTTGTTATTATCACAACAGAGTAGGGCAACAAACATAGGAGAGAATATATTTTGCTAATAAAGCACTGTTATCAACGTTAACATGGTCTTCTAAGTGTTGTTATAATCACAACAGAGTAAGGCAACAAACACAGGAGAGAATCTATTTTGCTAATCAAGCACTGTTATCAACGTTAACATGGTCTTCTAAGTGTTGTTATAATCACAACAGAGTAAGGCAACAAACACAGGAGAGAATCTATTTTGCTAATCAAGCATTGTTATCAACATTAACAGGATCTTCTAAGTGTTTTTATTATCACAACAGAGTAAGGCAACAAACATAGGAGAGAGTCTATTTTGCTAATAAAGCATTGTTATCAACGTTAACATGACCTTTCAAGTGTTGTTATTATCACAACAGAGGAGGGCAACAAACATAGGAGAGAGTATATTTTGTTAATTAAGCATTGTTATCAACATTAACAGGACCTTATAAGTGTTTTTACTATCACAGTAGAGTAGGGCAACAAACAAGGGAGAGACAATCGACGGGCGCAATAGCCGAATGGTTAAAGCGTTGGACTTTCAATCTGAGGGTCCCGGGTTCGAATCTCGGTGACGGCGCCTGGTGGGTAAAGGGTGGAGATTTTTCCGATCTCCCAAGTCAACATGTGTGCAGACCTGCTGGTGCCTGAACCCCGTTCGTGTGTACACGCAAGTAAAAGATCAAATACGCACGTTAAAGATCCTGTAATCCATGTCAGCGTTCGGTGGGTTATGGAAACAAGTAAATACCCAGCATGCACACCCCCGAAAACGGAGTATGGCTGCCTACATGGCGGGGTAAAAAAACGGTCATACACGTAAAAGCCCACTCGTGTACATACGAGTGAACGTGGGAGCTGCAGCCCACAAACACAGAAGAAGAAGAAGAAGAAGAAGGAGAGACAATATCAATCGAGAGCTAGAGAGAGAGAGAGAGAGAGGGGGAGGGGGGGGGGGGCGTGACAGTACGTGACGCAAAGGAGACAAATCCACAAAGACAAGCATCCCAATCAAGACAATCAATCAATCAATCAGTACACAATCACTCAAATCACCCACCCGAGGAATCATCAGCCACAGGTTGGTGGTACTTGGCGGCGATGAGAAAGCACGTGGTCTTCACCCCTCTCCGGGAGCACTTGCCACACACGTCCAGTGTCGCACGAGAACCCACGATGCCGTCACAGCCCACGCTCTGTGACAAGTTGTGACGTATTGTACACAGTTTTCCTTGTGAAGGATTCGCATGTATTTTGTTTATTTACAGGGAGCGAAGTCAAGTCTGAGAAAAAAAAAAAAAAAAAACCGATACAAATTCTTCCTCTGTTTTCGTCGTTTTCTTTTCTTTTTTTTTTCCTCTGAAGAAAATAAGTATTTTAAAAAGTTTTTTAAAAACCTGTACAGCAGTATGAGTGGGTTATGAGAATCACACCCAACAGAAAGCGAGGTATTTAAGGTAAATATCTAAATACAAATTCTACGATATCATAAGCAAAATGTGCTTAAAACCTTTTAAACATTTTTTTTTTCAAACTTTGCCACATTCCATAGCTTACAAGCCCCAGTATGCTAAACCCACACTTTACAAACGTTATATCGTTACGCCCTACAAAACACAGGAAAAAGAAAAGGCGGCAATACAAGGGCATCCAGGAGTCATGACCTGGGTGCGGCCCAGTCCCCTTAGAGTGTAAGGAGTCAAGGGCCGAAACTCTTGACTGAGGGGGGCTTCTTCTCTGAAGACCTTGTACTGTCCAGCTCTCCCTAGAGTTTCTTATCACACCTATTGTTTACAAGACTCGAGTTCCCATCCCACATGCTGAAAATAAGTTATGCCACGCCATGTCATTCTCTGAGTTTGTTTCTTTTTTCTTCTTTTTTTTTTAATTCAATAAAATGAAATCATTTACAAGCTGGAGCAATACGGGGCTCTTCTGATGTTCTTATTTCTAAAGAAAAAAATTTCCTAAACACCCACTCACTGAATAAACACAAAACCTTACTCGCTATTTTCCTATTTTCGTTCTCTCCATCCGACTCTCCCCACCTTTCCCCGAAAAAAAAATCGAGATAGACCTACATTATTTTAGAAATATTTTTAATTTGCCTGTGCCGAAAACGCAGCAGAAGTCGGCAGCCACTGTATATAAAAACAAAGAATTCCACTTAACTTCATTGTTTTGTGAGCTGTTCTACTGACCTTACAAAGTCCCCTGATGCAGACGTGAGAGAGTTTGGCGTTGCTATAGCAACGCGTTCCGTCAAGGGCGTTGCCCAAGGTGTGGACCCAACCCAGCGAACTCCGACACCGAAGGTCACAAGGTCGTCCTGAAAAAATCGTCGTCGTCATCGTCATCACCACTATCACCACCGTCGTCGTCGTTGTCGTCACATACCATCATTGTTTTCTCACCTTTTCCCTTAGCAATAAGTTCAATTGTGGCAGGTCCACTTCCTTTGCGTTAGCTGTGCTTGACTATGTGTGTATACATATGTATGTGTGCATAACTACATGCATATATATGAATGTGTATTGTGTGTGCGTGTGTTTATGTAAGTTTGTGCCTGCCTATGTGTGCGTATGTGTTAGGGTAGCTGTTAGATACACATGTATGTTAAAATGTATGTATGCAGCGTGTGTGTGTGTGTGTGTGTGTGTGTGTGTGTGTGTGTGTGTGTTGTGTGTGTGTGTGTGTGTGTGTGTGTGTGTGTGTGTGTGTGTGTGTGTGTGTAGTCACATTTTGGTGTGTGTATGTAACATAGATATGATGTACTATGTTAACAAAAGCGTTTTTGTAAAGCACCTAGAGCAGATTTCTGGATAGTGTGCTATATAAGTATCCATTATTATTATTATATTATTATTGTCATCGTTATCGTAATGATAAGATTATCGTCCTCCTGCTCGGCTTTCACCAAATCGTAATGAGTATCACTACGAGGAGGTATTCATGTCGTTGTCAGCATCATCAGCGCCGTCATCATTCATTGTTATCGCCATGACTGTTGTTGTCAATAACAACAACATCAAGCTTTTTTTTGTTTTGAAATATTATTTATTTATTCACATACTTTTCTTAGTGTAAAACCAGGAAGGGAGAGAGGGTAATGAAATGAATTAATTCTGTTTATAGAAGAAAAAGAGATAAGCAGATATTGCTTTTGTCATGGGCTACTGCCCCTACACATGTGCGTTTTAGCAAACAATTTAAAAAGAAATGCATACATTCAACACACACAACTTTTGAGATTCAACAATCATTCAACGAGGAAGAAAACGTACATGAAGAAAACAGCCGGGGAGAAAGAGAGAGAGATATTGTGAGAGAGAGAGAGAGAGAGAGAGAGAGAGAGAGAGAGAGACAGACAGACAGACAGACAGACAGAGAGACAGAGAGACAGAGGAGATGCAGACAGATAGACAGAAACAGAGAAGGAAAAAGAGAAAGAGAGAAAGAGACACAGACAACAACAGACCAAGAAACCGACAGACAGAAACAAATAGAAAACGAGACAGACAGAAAGAGACAGAGACAGACGTACAGACAGATATAACACACACACACACACACACACACACACACACACACACAGAGTTAAAAGGACAGGGTGGGATGGGGCAGAGACAGAAAATGGGGATTTCCGACGGGGGGGGGGGGGGGGAGGGAAAAAAAGGAAAAAACCAAAAAAAGAAAAAAAAAAGAAAAAAAAAAAAAAAAAAAAAAAAAGGAAAAAACAAACAAAAACAACAACAACAACAAAAACAAACAAACAAAAAAAACGTGGGGCAGCAAGAGTTCGCGCCATCACTGACGAACCTCCTCGTGCAGCAGTCCACGTGACGCGGGAAGGGTTAGAGGTCATGGCCAGACGGTCGCCTGCAGTGGCACACTGCCAATGCCGGTCATCCATGCTACCCGGTGGACAGTCCTGACGAAAGGATTAATATGTAATCGTCTTCTTGTTGCTTGTCATCACTCTTATCAACAGCGATAGGGTCTTAATCATAATTATTGTCGTCGTCATAGCTTTCGTTCTCATCATCGTCATTATCATATTCACTCAAGGCCTGACTAAGCGCGTTGGGCTACACCGCTGGTCAGGCATCTGCTTGGCAGATGTGGTGTAGCGTATATGGATTTGTCCGAACGCTGTGACGCCTCCTTGAGCTACTGAAACTGAAACTGAAACTATCATATTCAGCATCTTTGTCGCTGCTGAAGATTATTAACACAATAAATGTCTTGAAAAGTTAACAATGATTAACTTTCATGAAAAAAACAAAAACAAAAAAAAACAAAACAAAAAAACACACACAAAAAACCCACACACACACACAAAGAAACGGACGTGTCAAATATCAGGATCCATACAGATCCTAGATATTGTATTGTGTTATGTTGCAATACATTGCATTATATTGTACTATATTGCATTGTACTGGTATTACTTTCTAGTTGAAAAGAAACGATAATTCATCTCTAAATGTCGCGGGTTTGTGTGTGTGTGTGTGTGTGTGTGTGTGTGTGTGTTGTTTTTTTTGTTGGTGGCGTGCTCTAAGTGCATGTTCTGCACACACACACACACACACACACACACACACACACACACACACACACACACATATACATACGTTCCTTCCCTCTCCCTCCCCCATCCTACCCCTTCCTCAATCCCTCTACATACAAATACACACAGAGACACACAGACACACACGTTCCTTCCCTCCCCTTTCTCAATCCCTCTAAACACACAGACACACACAGACACACACACACACACACACACACACACACACACACACACAGACACACACACACACACACACACACACACACACACACACACAGACACACACACACACACACACACACACACACACACAGACACAGAGAAACACACAACAACAACACTCACCGGCATTGCACACATCCGGTAGGACACCTCCACCCCAGAGCACAGCACCATGTAGGTACGCCTGTACCGTGACCCATCCCACACCTGGCACACGCGCGTGCGCTTGGACACACCCTGGCCGCACGTGCGCGAGCAAGCCCCCCAGGCCGACCACGGGCCCCACTTCACCGGGTGCAGGCGCCGGTTGGGCAAGTAAAGAGGTCGGGTGTCCAGCTGTAAATGGTGAAAAGAGAGAGAGAGAGAGAGAAGAAACGCAGCTTCAGTGAGTGCTTCAAATCAAATTATGTTGCTTGTATAACAAATAGTAAAGAGTGGTACCTCTCTCCATTCACAAGGTACACAACTTCAAGTCAGTGCTGCTTACGCTACCGATTCAGTTAGCACACAGGTAAATAAAAGGTACATTGGAACAAACCCAGACACTCCCCCCCCCCCCCCCCCCCCCGAAAAAAAAGGAAGCGCCGGGCCTGTCCTTATACCGATCATCAGACATGTGCACACAGCAGCAAAGACAGAAGAAACACAAATAAGCTTTTATTCAAGACTGGCATAGCCTCTTTAACCCTGAACAAGCCACACAGAACACATGGACAATACAGAACAAACGCATGGTTGCCTCGGTGGTTTTTCAACTGGAAATGAACAAACAATTAGACATGGAGATTTCATTTCTAGGTTGCTTGTCGCCCAGCTGACCGAAAAGAGGCCGTGTCAGGGCTTATAGCGGGTGGTTAGAAAGGTGGAAATCGTGCTGCTGCTACTACTGCTACTACTGCTGCTGCTGATGACAATGATGATGATGATGATGACTGTGACAATCGACGATCACAAAGACAACACTAAGGACGGTGACGATGACGAAAAAAAAAATCAAAAGAACAATGGACAGTTATTGCACAGTGTGATCCCCTATCTCTTGTATGTTACTTTTGTTCTTCCTTTCTTTTCTTCCTCAAAATGTATGTCTTATGTATGTCTTCACCTCAAAATGTATGTCTTATGTATGTCTTTACCTCAAAATGTATGTCTTATGTATGTCTTCACCTCAAAATGTATGTCTTATGTATCTCAAAATGTATGTCTTATGTATGTCTTTTCCTCAAAATGTATGTCTTATGTATGTCTTCACCTCAAAATGTATGTCTTATGTATCTCAAAATGTATGTCTTATGTATGTCTTCACCTCAAAATGTATGTCTTATGAATGTCTTTTCCTCAAAATGTATGTCTTAAGTGTCTCAAAATGTATGTCTTATGTATGTCTTTTCCTCAAAATGTATGTCTTATGTATCTCAAAATGTATGTCTTATGTATGTCTTTTCCTCAAAATGTATGTCTTATGTATGTCTTTTCCTCAAAATGTATGTCTTATGTATCTCAAAATGTATGTCTTATGTATGTCTTTTCCTCAAAATGTATGTCTTATGTATGTCTTCACCTCAAAATGTATGTCTTATGTATGTCTTCACCTCAAAATGTATGTCTTATGTATGTCTTCACCTCAAAATGTATGTCTTATGTATGTCTTTTCCTCAAAATGTATGTCTTATGTATCTCAAAATGTATGTCTTATGTATGTCTTTTCCTCAAAATGTATGTCTTATGTATGTCTTTTCCTCAAAATGTATGTCTTATGTATGTCTTTTCCTCAAAATATATGTCTTAAGTGTCTCAAAATGTGTGTCTTATGTATGTCTTTTCCTCAAAATGTATGTCTTATGTATCTCAAAATGTATGTCTTATGTATGTCTTTTCCTCAAAATGTATGTCTTATGTATGTCTTTTCCTCAAAATGTATGTCTTACGTATCTCAAAATGTGTGTCTTATGTATGTCTTTTCCTCAAAATGTATGTCTTATGAATGTCTTTTCCTCAAAATGTATGTCTTAAGTGTCTCAAAATGTATGTCTTATGTATGTCTTTTCCTCAAAATGTATGTCTTATGTATCTCAAAATGTATGTCTTATGTATGTCTTTTCCTCAAAATGTATGTCTTATGTATGTCTTTTCCTCAAAATGTATGTCTTATGTATGTCTTTTCCTCAAAATGTATGTCTTACGTATCTCAAAATGTATGTCTTATGTATGTCTTTTCCTCAAAATGTATGTCTTATGTATGTCTTTTCCTCAAAATGTATGTCTTATGTATGTCTTCACCTCTAAATTTATGTCTTATGTATGTCTTCACCTCAAAATGTATGTCTTATGTATGTCTTTACCAAACAGTTGGTGTGGTCATTGTAAACTATCATAAACACGCACAATACCAAATGTTATTTATACTTGTATAAGTAAGGTGAAATATTGAACATTTTCATATGGCCCCACGGAGTTTCCTGAAATATATACGTCTTGTCTTGTCTAATCTTAATAACACAAACCAAAGCGCTTAAAAAAATTAACATAAATAATAATAATAATGTTTTATTTTTATATAGCGCTATAATACAAGTATAAGCAAGCTGTAAGCGCTTTACAATCCAGTACCTAAAGTGAAATAATAAAGCATATAAAAAGTAGTAGAAACATAAAACCGAATCATTAATATTATAAAAACACAATGTATAAAACTTACAAAGTAACATACTCTCAATACTACAACTGTTACACTCCAACACAGACACACACACACACACACACACACGCACGCACACACACACACATGATTAAACGGCTGAGATGACAGCAAGTTTCACTTAAAATACATACATGTAAAAAGGAGAATACTTGTAATCTGCATGCCATAGATTTTGTAAAAATTGTAAAGTAAAGTTTTGGATAGAAAAGGTAAAAAGGGGTAAAAATCGGGTCATTCTCCCTTTCGAACCACACCACCACCATCCATCTACCCACCCCCATTCTCTCTATTCACCCGTCACACACACTCACAGTGCCATGGGCTTGGGACAACAGCATTATTCGAGTTATGACAGAAAAGGGAAAGAATAATAATGCTAAT
>NC_134897.1:38447631-38450131 GCF_041734735.1 Babylonia areolata
CGCCCCCAACCCACCTCCGTCTAAAGTCAGTTTAGTAGATAAACAAACAGATATTAAATCAACTGACCAGCCAATGACGTCTGGTAAATCAGACGTATAAAAGGGAGAGTGGGGGTGGTTTGGAGGGGGGAGGGTGTGGGGGGGTGGGGTGGGGTGAGCTGAACCCGCTCTGTTCAGTTCTGAACATGAAATCCGTCTTGCCGCTTGATCGGACGCTGCACCACTGCGTCGCCCTGCCATTACCCCCGTCCTAGTATGCCCCCCACCCCCATCTCTCCCACTGAAAATAATACAACAAAAATCATCCAGAATACCCATTAGCGGCAGTGACTCAAGTGAGGTTTGTTCCGTCGGTATGAGCTCGGTTCAAAGGACCATTGCTCCTAAATATGAATCAAAACGTAACAGCCTAAGACGTCTTCAGTTCCGATGATTGTTTGATTTGTGTCTTATAGAGTCACTGTGAGTGCTACAACCTTAATGGCCAGCAAGTTTCATGCACGATTCAGGGCCAAGTTGTCATATTGGCTTTTGAGGAAAAGCCATCTGAATATACCCCCATTGTCTGTTAGTCTGCCTCTCTCTGTCTCTCTCTTTTTTTTCTTTGAACCGGTAAACGTTTTGGTTGACAAAACATAATCATGTATGAAAGCACTGACAAAAATTATTTTCATTGTAGTGTATTATATTGAGGGCGTCGTTTTTTGTTGGTTTTTTTTTTTGTCTGTAAGTGCATGTGTTTTGCTGCCGAAGGGAGTTTTGCTAGGGTTTAACTCTTTTGTTACCATGGTTTTTTTTTACGCGCAATAAGTGCCTATTGTACACCTTACCTCGGTTTACCGTCTCATCTCGTTTTACCGTCACACGTGCACGCGCGCGCGCACAAGCACACACACTATCAAATGTCTCTGAGACTTCCTGTACACAGAAAAAAACAAAAACAACACACACACACACACACACACACACACACACACACAAACAACAACAACAACAACAACAAAACCTTCTCGTTTGCAAAACTCAGAATCATAATAGCCATGGATCTATGACAGAATTAACAACAATGGTCTGTTGTTTAAAAACAAAAGAGAAATTAACTATACCTTTTAGCATGACAATGTTTTATTGGGTGTTTCGTTCTGTCTTCCTGTCTGTCTGTCTGTCTGTCTATCTTCCTCTCTTCCTCTACCTTCCCGCTCCTACCCGAACGTTCCCTCTTCTTCTCTCTCTCTCTCTCTAAATCAAAAACTAAACTCATATATAAATTATCAATATTTACACTCGCGATCGTGCCCAGCTTAGCCTTCTTATTCAATGGCAAACGTATCCAAAACCTTCCCAAAGAGTGTGACCGTGTTGACATACACAGTGACTTCACGCGAAGCGAGAAACATGTATGGTACTTTGTGCGTATAAGAAGGGGCCGCAATATTGAAAATACGGAAAGTAAAACTCCAGTGACGTTGACGTTGACGTTGACGTGTGCGTGTGTGTGTGTGTGTGTGTGTGTGTGTATGTGTGTGTGTGTCTGTGCCTCTGTGTGTGTGTGTGTCTGTGTGTCTGTGTGTGTATGTGTGTGTCTGTACCTGTGTGTGTGTGTGTGTGTGTGTGTCTGTGCCTGTGTGTGTGTGTGTGTGTGTCTGTGTGTGAGTCTCACTCACTTTCTCAATCTGTCTGTCTCTCTCTGCTTGATAAATACATAACATAAATGATCAATATTTACGCATAGGATCGTACCAAACTTGACCTTCCTGTCCACCTAAGTATCCTAACCACTCAGTGTGAGAATGTTTAACCAATACATTGCTTTTACGCTACGAGGAACATTTTTTTTATGATATGAAAAAAAAAAAAAAATCGCATTCGATACGGAAACTAATGCCCTTAAAAATATAGCTTGTACAGCACTTTGGCTGTCCAGATACCCCATCAAGAAATTAAATACAGTTGTTATGTGTAACCAAATTTTTGAAATATGAACTAAAGATGATAAATCGCTGCCGCATTTTTCTACTGCAAGGAACGACTCAGTAGTCTTATTTTCAGTCTTTATTCATGCATCTATTGTTGTTTTTTTTTGTTTTTTTTTGTGTGTGTTTTTTTTGTGTTTTTTTTTTTTAGGAAAGGACCTCCACTGTTGAATATTTGTGACAAGAAATGAGCAGAATCAAGAATCAAAATAAACTTAAGTAACCACTGTTGATGATGTTGTTGATGATAATTTTTCTTGTACGTTTTAAACACTCCATCAGTCTGACAGACATAGAGACAGACAGACAGACAGAAAGATAGACAGATAGGTAGATAGGTAGATAGAGAGATTTTTGCATACATACAAAGAAAACAATTGTGGGTAGACAAACTGAGAAAAATATATGAAAATAAGAGACAAACAACGGCAGTCAAAAGAAAAGTGAAACGTGGGGGCAGACAGAGTGGAAAGAGAGAGAGACAGAGACAGACAGACTACACAGACAAACAGAGACAGACAGAGACA
>NC_134897.1:38455131-38480131 GCF_041734735.1 Babylonia areolata
CCAAACAAGCGACGGTTCATTAGTGTCGCACGTAACACCCGGAGTGCCGACCCACCAATTTCCACCCCGCCTACCCGACCGCCGTTTAACCACTCAGGCGGACACTCGGGTGGCGGATAGGTCACGTAGGTCTCCCCGACAAGGTCCTATCCCCTTTCTTTTCTTTATTTTTATTTTTATGTTTTATTTATTTTTTTTTTTTTGTTCTGTGGGTCATTCAGACAGGGTAGCGACGAGTTCAGAGGAAGCTTCTGGAGATCGACCTTAATATTTCCTGCCAAGTCCCACCCTCCTTGGCCCAGTAAACAGGACTGAGACGTCATTCAAGTGTGACGAACACGCAGAGTCGACGTGGCTGAATCTTTAGACTTCTGTCTCCCGGGACGGTTCTAAGAAGTTTCGGGTTCAAAAACCGGCCGAGCAGCTGGTTGGTTAATAAAGGATGGAGATTCCACCTCCACCCACCCTCTTTCCATCCCCCACACGGATCTTCTCATGCCTTGACTTCCATTCGCTTATACACAAGATCAATACGCGCGTTAAAGATCCTGTGATCAATGTCAGCGTTCGATGGGTTGTGAACACGTTAACACGCCTACCATACATATATACCCAACCCGAAAACGGATTCTGACTGCTTAATTAAAAGGTGGTGATGCTTTCCCCTAAACACTAACATCGTATACATTGATTTTTATTTTACGCCCATCATAGCCATCAGGCCTTTTATCAATTCATATTTTTCATTTCTCTAACCACAGAATCGACAGGGGATTTAATCAGGAATGGTTTTGACTCCTTGTGTACTTTCTTTGATCTTGCACTCTCACTCGTTGGTTTGATGGGCACCATTTCTTTTTCATTCCCTCAGACCGTCCAGTGGATAAATCACGGTCACCAAAATCTTAATACATGCAATGAACATGAAACTCAGCGATCAAAAAGTTAAGCACGAAAAAAGGAGATAAAAATAGACAGAGAGAGAGAGACAGACAGAGACAGACAGACAGACAAAGACAGAGAACTCAAACTCTAAAGTATTTCAATGTCAGGTCTCTAACCAGTTACTTGAGTGATAAAACGTTCTGTGTATAAGGGAATGTCCACATGTTTGTAGCTCTGTCTCTCGCTCATGGCTCTGGAATTTTGGGATTGACGCAAGACAAGAAATGCATAGAAAAAGTACATCTGGATGTTTTATAGAGATTTTTCAGGTGTTAACCCTAAGTTCCTTAGACATCAGGGATATGGAGAAAATGGTAGATTTCCCATTTTTGTGAATATTTACATAAGATGCATAAGGTTTATATGAATGAAAATCAATATCCCAAAAGGCCTCGGATGTGTTCCTATCTTTACATAATCAAAATTCGCAACATCCTGTATACATATGGTTTCGGGGTGGTTTAGGAAGCACAGTGCATTGGAAACATCAATGTTTTTACGTATTATGGAATTCAAACAAAGGCTTATTGACTGCCATGCTCAAAAGTGGCATGATTCGTTGCATGATTTCTATCGTGTTTATTCGCATTTCAAACATATCCTAACAATCAGTCGTTATTCTTATAAGAATATTCAACATCGTAAGACATTTTCAAGTTTTAAAATTGGTATGGCTCACCTAAATTGGGATTTTCCAATATAAAGCTAGCCCGGACAGAAAGAAGTGGTACCCAAGGGAGAGAGAGAGAGAGATGGAGAGAGAGAGAAACAGAGAGAGAGAGAGAGAGGAGGGAGAGAGAGAGAGAGAGAGAGAGAGAGAGAGAGAGGGAGGAGGAAAGGGAAGGTGTGGGATGTGTCAAAGTGGGTTGAGCGTAAGTAAAACGTAGGGATGGACATGGTTTTTGGTGGAAAATACGGTCAAGCGGCATGTTTACTTTAGTTCTGCGTTGTGAGTATTCAGGTAGGTAATGTGTACAGCTGTTCTCTCACCGTCCCGCTGTGCGGAACTGCTCCCACCTTCTCTCTCTCTCTCTCTCTCTCTCTCTCTCTCTCTCTCATATAGCTCACCACACACAAAATAAACAGAAACGACAAAGGCAACAACAATAACAACAACAAAAAAGGGAGAAAAAAAAGAAAGAAAAAAAAGAAAAAAAGAAAGAAAGAAAGAAAAAAGAAGAAGAAGATGAAGAAGAAGAAGAAGAAGAAGAAGAAGAAGAAGAAGAAAGATTCACTGTCTGTCTGTCAATCTCATATCAATCTGTACAACTGTTCTGATTGTCAGTAATGATGCTTTCCATGTCTCTGTCTTCTAACTCTCACTCTTCCCTTTTTTCTTTCCCCATCTCTCATTCACAGTTGTGCTCACGCACAAGCTTTGTTTATGGCTTTCAGTTTTAATCACTGTGTTTCTCTGCGACTGGCTTTTGTACTGACTTGAATATACGGGCATGTGATCTGAATATATTTTGCTTCAATCTGTACTGCTTTTTCAATGGTTATGTGTTGGCTTACGAACTCGTTGTTTTTCACTTTTCTCGTAATCGCTGAAATTATTTCTCCACAGTTGTGCGGGGGCAGGATGACAACATGTCATTATGAGCTCATTTCTTTTCCCTCAATTCAAGTAAAAATAGTTCAGTTTCCAACCGTAACCCCTCCCTCTCCCCAGTACTGACCCCCGGGCCCGTCCACCCCTTGGTCGCCCCCATCACCTCCACCTCCTAAACTTCTATGTTTAAAAAAAAAATGTTTCTTTATCATTCGAGTTCAAGCCGGATCTCAAACCGGAAAAAAGTATCTATATGACGTGACGATTAAAAAACAACAACAGTTCCATTCTCCGATGTCGAATAGGACTAAATGAATAAAACGAACCAGCCATTTACTGATTTTTATCTTTTTTTTTTTCAATCTCCCAAGACAGTTATGAATTAGAAATTGACCGCCCAGCCTCAAAAGATGAATCACACTTCCTGTTGGCTGTCCAGCGTCTACTGACATTAAACAGAAATACATCACGGCACAGTTACACAGAAACTACAATCGCCACAGCATTTGAGATACAAGAAATTGTGTAATGTTTGAAATGTGTATAATATTTCCACTTTGAAATATATATATACTGATCCTTGGTGAAAACATCAAAATTCCAAAGTAAACATGATTTGAGAGAACACTAATAAAACAAACTTTGATACACTTGCAGACTGAAAAAAAAGAAAGAGGACGTGATGCTGCACTGTAACGACACGCTCTGTCCGGGGAGAGCAGTCCGAAATTTGTCTTGACAAACACCGTCTGACTACCACAATACAATACAGTACAATACAATACAATACAATAATATCCCCGCCCCCTTCATCACTGATCCCCAGTTTGTGTCAAGTTGGGTCAGTGATCTTCATGCTGAACCATATGTCAGCGTCTGTATCAATGTTGTTGTTTTTTCTCTCTTTCTCTTTCTTTCTTTCTGTTTGTCTAACTGTCTTGCACTGTCTCTCGGTCTTAAATGTCTTTGCCAGTCGCCAGGTTTGCGTTCCAAGGTGGAACATGCGCCCGATTATCATTATAAGGAATCAAGAATAAAAGACGAGGAGAAGAAGAAGAAGAAGACGACGAAAAGGCCACGAAAATCAAAGGGTGGGAGCGGGCACTGGGAGTGAAACCATTAGAAACTGAGTAATTAAGTGGAAATTAAGTGGAACAGGGTTTCCGGTGTCTCTGTGTAACATAAGGTCAAGCGGAAAGTTCTTTCTTCCTTTAATTGTGTACTGCGTAGGTTGGTCATCAGTCTTAACACTGACACGCAAATACTGAGATCAATCTGTACAACCGCCTCCCCCCCCCGCCTCCCCTCACTGTGCCCACCTCCCCCGGCCCACTCTTCCTCGCACAATCCCTGATTCGCTGTCGTCACGGTTCTCTCCTTGTTGTCATGACTCATTCACCTGACACACACCGACACTGACACTCACACATGGAGAACGAACTGAAAGTGAGGGGCGGAAGGGATTGGAGCTACAGGCAAATGAGTAAAAAGCAGGGTAGAGCAGGACAGGATTTCCGCTGTCTGTGCACGATTCGGTGAAGTGGCAAGTTTATTTTGTACTACTGACGTTTTCGTACTGGGTTTGTTGCTGGTTATCTTTTTCTAACTCCTGCGCATACCCCTCAGTTCTCCATCCCTCGCACTTTCCATGCACCCCAGCCATTCAAATCTGCATCTGTGTCAGTAACGATATTTCTGAATATTGCCCATATTTATTAGTATTTAATCAGTGTCTGGTAGCCCCTGAATTTGAAAGATTATAAAAAAACGTGTGTGTGTGTGTGTGTGTGTGTGTGTGTGTGTGTGTGTGTGTGTGTGTGTGTGTGTGTGTGTGTGTGTGTGTGTGTGTGTGTGTGTGTGTGTGGGCGGGGGGGCATTTGTTCTTGGATTTCAAACTATAGAACTGAGGCAAGTGCAGGCTCACACGCACACAAATTCGTTAGTACTCAGGCTCTCTCTCTCTCTCGTGTAATGATATAATACGCGTGTTATGCACGCGCGTACACACATCCAAGGAACACATACATAGCAAGAGTGATACACTTCCCCTTTTCTTCATCCCTGAAGACCTAGGGAAACAAATCGACAGAGCTGAAACTGAGAAACACAGGAAATATCTAATCTGACCAGATGAACTGGCGATCATCAGTAGAGCCGTGTAGCTGAAGACAACATTGAGGCTGAAGGAATTCTAACATAAAGTATAGAAGAAACGTAATGAGTCATACTGGTCGCCTTCAGTATGGACATGCTTAGCTGTTACACCCTACTGACACTGTTACACCCTACTGACACTTGTTACACCCGCAGAGAACAAGACGCAGAACAGCTGGTAATGCCGGCTGACTAAAGGGAGGTAACAATAACTCGATACAGTGCTCAGAAGTGTGAGCACGACTGACAACCCCTTAAATTATCACCAGGTCGTAACCCCAGCATACCCTGTCGAACTGGGCAGAGCATCTCAGGATGTTTGAGCCACGTGCATCCGACTGCAGTTAACACGCTTTGTGGTTAACAAGTGGAGAGTGAGTGAAATAGGCTCAGTGCAATTAATTACGCTTTGTGACTGAATGATTAACAACAACAACATCTGTGTTTGACAGTACTGAACACAACAACAACCCCCACCCCCTTCTTGACAGTAACACTGAACAACAACAACTCCACCCCCCTCCCTCTCTCTCTCTCTCTCCCGGCCTCAGTCCTGTTTCTCTCTCTCTCTCTCTCTCTCTCTCTCTCTCTCTCTCGATACGGCCTTCTCTCTCGCGCGCATTGGCACGGCCGCGACCACACTCCGCAGTGACTGACCGTCCACATCGATCAGTTTTTGAGTCGCCCATCATTTACACATTTTTTTTTTTTTTTTTTTTTTTTTTAACCGGACTTTCTTGGGTCGACCACCGTTTTATTTTGTATATAAATCACACAATGCCAAATAAATAAATAGCGTTTATGGAATAAATACGACTTTTCACTCACTGATTTTGGGCTTGTTACAATAATATTGAAGGAAAATGTACAAGTCATACAATTAAGTGTACAAAACTTATCTGTTTTTTTTTTTTTGTTGTTTTGTTTTTTTGTGTTTTTTTTTTCACCTTCATTCATACACAATTCTAAGTCTGTCTGTTTCTTCATATATGGACAATCACGTTGCAAAACTTTAGTGTTGGAAGATTGTTTGGTTTGTCTGGGGGGTGGGGAGGGGTTGAGGGGGCCGGGGGGGGGGGGGGGGTGTTCATGCTCTGGTGTGCTTTCTGTGTGCATATTTGTCTCTTTCTCACTTCTCATTTGATCATTTGACGTTATTTGTAGATGGAAGTGTTTTTTTCCATGTGAATTCGTCTTGTTTCAAATTCTCGTTCAAAAATAACCTGTAAGGAAAAGATTGATTTGGTCTTTTTATAGATACTGACACACATTTTACCCACTAAAATTATATTATTGATATACGCATAATTTCCTTTTAGATATGGCGAATTTTCAATCCCAAACAGGATATCTGATGCTGACAGTTTCAAGTGGACACTTGTTTCTGTTAGTAGTTTTTGTTCAATATACTTCCAGAAGTTGTGTGTTACTGGGCAATCAAAAAAAAAGTGTTCAATGTAATCTACCAAATCTTTACAATAGGGACATTTATTGTTTTCTGCTACTTTCATTTTGTTTAGAAGGATATTGGTGGGGTAGATGTTGTGTAAAATTTTCCAGTGCAGAACTCTTAATCTAGTTTCTTTTGTTATATCTCTCGCTATAGACCAGGTTGACCCGAGTAAGTGGATACCAAATTTTCTGAGCCAGAAGTAGTATGCGTTGGGAACAGTTTTCTCTTTGTTTATGAGTGTATTTTTTTTAATCTGTTTTAAATTTGTGTTGTACAGGCTTACATCACATTTCTGTGTTTCATCCTCCTTTTCCCCTCTTTCTATCCATTGAAGCCATGCCTTTGGTATCGAATTTATCAATGCGTTATATTCAAAAACAATGCCTGCTTTGTTTTTACGCACTATATCCTGTATCTCTCTTAAAGACAACACTCTATTTTCCCTGAAATTAATTATGTCCTTTACTTGTTCAAGACCTTTCTCATTCCAAGATTTGAAGAATAATAATTTGTTTTTATACTTTATCAAGGCGTTGTTAAACAGCAATTGGGAGTGAAAGTTGTTACTTTTGATGTCTGAAAGTGATTTTAACGGCCTGTTGTCAAGATACGAACTAACTACATCTTTCCAAAAATCGTTATCTATCATGTTCAAACCTATTAGATCTTTTGATCTACAATTTAAGAGAAACACATTTTCTTTAACAAGTTTATCCATGTGCCATTTAGGGATCACACTCCAGTTTTCCTTGGCTGTCGCCCCAAACAGTTTCCCTGCCCATTGTAGGTGAAAACATTTTTGGAGCTGGATCATGTTTATCATGTTCAGACCACCTTCTTCTACACTCGCTTCCATTACTTTTCTTTTTACTTTCTCGAAAGCTCTCTTGTTACTGTGTTTTTTCTGCCACAGAAACTTGTACAGAATTGAGTTTATTTTATTCAGAACCTCAGCTGGAAGGCCAATCGACTGCATAACGTAAATGAACTGACTGACAAGAAATGATTTTATCACGACTACTTTCCCTTGAATACTTAAGTCACGTTTACTCCACTCTTTAATGAGTTTGTTCACTCGATCAATCCTGCTTGTCCAGTTATCTTCAATGTCTTTGGCCATTCGGTTACTTTCGAAATGGATTCCTAATATCTTTATTCTATCTACTGTTGAGAATGGAAGATTTACCTCTCTTTTCTGTCTACCTAGTCTTAGTGCCTTTGTTTTATGTTCATTCAATTTCAGTCCAGAGAATCTTTCAAAAGAAGTAAAAATGTTAAACGATCTATTCGTGTCCTCTATATCTCTAAGAAACAAGGTTGTGTCATCCGCCAGTTGTTTTACTTTTAAATGCACATCCTCATTTCTCTCGGATCGAGGGGTTACAATTCCCACTATGGGACTGTTTCTTATTTTAATAGCTAATAATTCAACAGCTAATACGAATGCCAAAGGTGAAAATGGGCATCCTTGTCTAATACCACACAGCACGTCGAAAGGTTCAGATATCCAACCACCATGATTAACAGAACTTGTACAACCTTTAAATAAGACAGTAACCCATTTTTGAAAGACTGGTCCAAAACCAAAGACAGAAAAAGCATGTACCAAGAAACTTTTTGATATGGAGTCGAATGCTTTAGAGTAATCTACTGCTAATAAGTATCCCGCTTTCTTTGTTTTATTCAGATAATTAATAACGTCATCAATCGATCTGATAATTGTAGATATGTTTCTGCCCTTAATGTAGCCTGCTTGATCTTCATTAACTAAAGTGTGAACAACGGACGACAGCCTTTCTGCTAGTGTTTTTGCAAGTAGTTTGTAATCTGTATTGAGTAGGGTTATAGGTCTCCAATTATTTAGCTTATCTCTTTCTAGATCTTTTCCTTTGTGTATCAATGTTATAATTCCTTGCTTCTGAGAGTAAGATAGTTCACCTTTATTAAAGGATTCTACGAAGGAATTTGTCACAATACTGCCTATTTTACACCAAAATGTTTTAAAGAATTCTACTGTAATTCCATCACAGCCTGGGGCAGACCCGTTCTTCATTTTCGCAAGTGCATTGCTCGTTTCTTCTAAAGTGACAGGTCCCTCACACACAGCAGCATCCGTACCATTCAAACGAGGGAAATTTTCATCTGCCATAAATATATCAGTTGCTTCCCTTACATCTTCTTCTGCTGTTGTCTGACTATATAAGTTTTTAAAGTAAGACACCTGTTCAAGTAGTATTTCTCTTTGATCTGTTATAACTTCACCAGTTTCTTTACTAAGTCTTGTTATAATTTTCTTTTTGGCTCGAGCTTTTTCTAAATTACAAAAATATTTTGTGTTTCGTTCACCCTCCTCAATCCACTTAATTCTTGATCTAACTTGTGCCCCTCTCGCTTTTTCTAATAGCAATAATTCTAGATTTTGTTTTAATTTTAGAAATTGAGTCTGTTTGTTTTTGTTAGAGGGATCGTTTACTAAATCTTTCTCAACGTCTGAAATTTGTAGCTCTAATCTCTTCACGTTATTCCGTTCTTTACATGCTACATTTTTACCAAACTCACTGCACAAATTTCTGATTTCAATTTTGCAACATTCCCACTTTTTTATATAGGAAATATTATCACTGACATCATAATTTAAATGATTATCTAGCAGTTCATTCATTAATTTGACAAACTCTGTGTTCTTAAGATAGCTATTATTGAATTTCCAGTATCCTGGCCCACGGGAAAAAATATTCTGATTAAGCTCTGTAACAACCGTTTTGTGGTCCGAGTTAGGGACTGTCCGATGCTCACAAGAAACACAACAATGCAGCATACTGTGTGATGTGAAACAATAATCGAGTCTTCTGGCTATAAATGGATTTGTTCTGTGCCATGTGAAATCTTTACTATTAGGGTGTAATGTTCTCCAAAGATCAACTAGTTCTAATGTACTGACTGAATGCTTAAACGCTTTAACTTCTGATTCTCTATGAGGGAGACCTGCAGTATTATCAAGAGAGTTGTTGAGAACACAATTAAAATCACCAAACATGAGAAAATGTCCGTCAATAAATTCGCTAAACTTTTCTTTGAGCATACTGAAGAATGCTATTTTATCCGATGATTCATTTGGAGCATACACATTGGCTAACATAAATTCATAATTGTCATACGACACTGAAACAACTAGTACCCTGTCTTCTGTTGTTTTCAAACTAACTTTACCTGGGAAATGCTTTGCTACTAAAATAAGTTCTCCCCTACTTCTATTTGTGCCTTCGTTAAAGAAAATAGTTCCACCCCACTGTTTCTCCCAAAATGGTATGTCTTTGGCTGTTACATGTGCTTCTTGTAAACAAATAATGTCAAACTTCTGCTCTCTTAAATAACGAAAGATTGAAATGCGTTTAAACTTATTTTTCAACCCTCTTACATTTAAAGATGAGATCAATAACTTGTCCATTGTGGGGGTAAATCAAAATTCATTTTATAGCCTATTGATGAGTACACACAAGATTAACATCGATAAAACATAACACATAAAATTAATCACTATTCAGTCTCATAGTCCGGGGGCGAAAACCAAAACCGTCTTTGACACAGAGGACAGCAGCAACACATTACCGACAATTCTCGGCAGTCACAGGCTCCGGGGCATGAACGGGGGGGACTGGGCTACCTGATCGTCGGTCATTCCGTCGACGATGCTTGTCGGTCCTGTCCCTCGGGCTGCGGCGATCCTGGGACCGCTGGCGCTTGGGGGTCTCGGACCTGCTGCGGTGCTGGTCGAAAGAGAAGAGGGTGGACTGACGACAGCTCGGTCGGCTTCTGTCACCCCGGTCACCAGCTTTGCTGCCGGAACATCCAGCACCTTTTGTGGAAGAGTTGGATGCTGGAGATGTGGCTGTGGCAACAGGAGCTACCGCTGCATTCTGGATGTCCGAGTGCACCCCTCTGTCGTCTCCCTGCTGTTGTTGGGCATGCTTCTTGTCTGCTGGGTTCCCTGCAAACTGACAGGCTGCATCACCTCTCTTATGTCCAGGTTGTTTACACTGTCGGCACACAACTTCTTTTGTGCACTGTGAGACATGATGGTTAGACTCCAGGCATCGTGAGCAGAATACTGTTTTTTTAACTTCTTTCTGCTCTTTGTGGTAGATTTTGGCATTAAATATATTCACTTTCAAGATCTTTTCAAGGGGAGTGGGGGGAACGGAGATGAAAACAAAACGCCGCCCAGTTAAGAAACGGGTTAACTTGTTGTCCTGGTCCCTAGCCCTTTCGTATTTGACATCGGATCTGAGTTCACATCCTATTTTAGTGAGGGAATGTTCTATTTCCGAATCAGCCACGGATATCGGAATATTGTCAATCCACACCTTTGTGGACAGTTTTTCTTCTTCTGAGCCATCCCTAAGAATGTAAGGATTTGCATTAGAGGCCTGTATCACAGTATCTCTCACGCGCATACCTTTAAGAAGGATGTCTGTACGAGCCTCCTTTGTTGCAGGGTAGACACGCCACAAGCCTCGTATCTCCTGTGCCCCAAGGATGGTGCCTTGACCAGCAGCACGCTCCGCCGCCAGGCATATTTCCAATACCGTTGGACGAGAGTTGACCGAGTTGGGAATGTCTTTCTGTCTTATGAATACTGGTTTGATTGTCGAAATCGAAGCCGAGTGCGCCATTTCTGTTACACTGAAGTCGAATGACACCAAAGGGGGGTAGAGGGTGGGGAAATAAATAAACGATGACTGCGATCGACTTCTATGGAAGAAACAGCGGCGCACAGCGATCGAAATCCTTCCAAACGTAGACTGTGAATGACGGCCTTCCAAACGTAGACTGTGTATGACGGAGAAAAAAACAAACTAAGTCCAGAAAATCCCTGAGCTCAGTTCGCGTTCGGTTTGTTGAGAGAGCGCAGTAAGCGTGTCCGCACGGCACGAGAGCCACTCACCGAATCATCATTTACACATTTCGTACATCGGCATTCGCGCGCGCACACACCGACACATTAAACCCGAGTGAATTATAACTTAGGTCAGAGCTTGTTCAGTTGTACTCGATCTTTTCATTGTTGTAGTGATGCACTGATGTAGTCCGCAGCCAGTCACGGTCCTACACTTGACCGATTCAAGTTTTGTTTACACCACTGAGAATGAACGAGTGCATATATACCTACCCCGGCGACGGTTCTTGCTAGGAATGGGGACCAACGGGTGAGGCGACCTTGGATAATTAGAAACGATTGAACAAATCATGGTAGGACGTGTATATCCAGAAGATTTTTGGAGTGGGTTATATTGTTAGCGATTTTGTTACATTTAACAGTGCATTCCATCCTTTAACAGCTCTGTTACTGAAGCCGGGATGATTTGCGAACATTTGTCCAACAAAATCGTGAATAAAAAGTTAGTATTTGAACTTCTGGCTATATCAGATTTGTTAGTTGAGAAAAAAGTGTTACTTGTGTCAATGTCGTCAATTTTGTTTATGATCTTCAGTGAAAACTTGTAGGCGTCTGTATTTCAACGAGAGTAAAGTGAGTTATATCAACCGATTTTGGTAATCTAATTCCCTCAGTTCTGGCACCATTCTTGTTGCTCTCTTTTGAACCCGTTCAATTGCCATAGAGTGCCCTTTTCATCTGCGATACCAAATCATATTTCCATATTCTAGTATCAACCAAAAACTTTGTGCGTACAACTGATTAATTGATCCAGTATTTGAAATATGAAACAGGGCTTTCAATTCGCGTATAACATTAAATTAAACTTGTCTCGAGACCAATAAATACATCCTTCTTCCGCTTTCCCCTTCTCCCCGCCTCCTTTGAGACCGATGTTTCACACCGTCAACAGACTCTCGTGTTTGAGAGTACAGTTTGTTCGAAATTACCAACTTCCGTTCATCATGGCAGGCGGCGGTATGTTAGCTCGACTTGTGGGTCCCAAATATTTGGAACTGGCCAGAACATGGTGAGTAAAATCACACAACCTTTGGCCAACATTGTGTGTTCACTTAAAAGCCGAATAGAAAGAATGGATACACTAAAGATATATTAATTGCCTTGATACATGCTTCCTATCTCAAGTCAAGGAGACCCAAAGTCAAACATCGAAACGGACTTTATCTCGATGTAAAACAAAATAGTAAAATACCGTTGCGAACAGTACTCTGTAATTTACTACATCGTATATTATGATCCCTCAGGAGTGATTGTCCTCGGACAGAAAAAAAGGTTTAATAAAAAAAAAAAATGCCTTTTCAGTTTTCTAAAGTGATCGATCGATTTATATCTGAGGTGACAAATGCGACCAAATTTTGGTGCCAGAATTAGAAATAGAACTGTAGAACCTTTCCTTTCCTTCTTGGTTTCATTTCAGAACGAAATACCCAACTTAAATCATGGTATGATGATTGCCGTTTCGCATTACCGTTTAACAAGCTTTGCAGAATAATAATAAAAAATATGAATTACCAGATTGTAATATTGTATTTGTAATAAACTAACTTTATTAACTTGGATTTTGATTTTCACTTTCTTTAACTAAGAAATAGAGAAGAGAGAACATCAGTTGGCAGTTTTGAGGAACTACCACGTTTCCACTTAAGAAAAATAATTTTTAAAAATTAGGAAATTTCCTATTTCACTACTATCACAGACTTTTCATGTTCGGAGCAAAGGCAGTGGCAGCCTGTCAGAGATCTGTATCTGTAGTGTACATTGCTATTTAAGTTGCTTTGTTATAAACCAGCTGCAGATTATTCACCAGTTTACATTGCCCAGTCATCCACCTCAGTGTCTTTGTTTCAAAATTTTCATGTTTCCAAAAGCGGCTGCCCTCTTGAACCAACCATCATGATTGCTATGGAAACATTCAAACAACAAACGAGTGAACAAGAACATCAAATTATTGTTAGGCAAGATGAGCAAATTATAATGTTTCATGTACCTGTTAGTGGCATCAAAATGAAAATTGAAATATTTGATAACTAGTATTAGTAGTAACTAAGTAAATGGCTTTGTCTCATTCTTACAAGTAGCATTTGCTGTTAGTGTTAGTCTTATTAAGATACACACACTTCATACATACATCAGTGACAGTACCAGATATTCACATATGCACACATTTACACATGCTTACACACACACACATACACAGTGACACACACACACACACACACACACACACACACACACACTCAGAGTAATATATGTCAAGTAAGAAGGTTTATTGTTGTTGTCTTTTTCACCCCCCTCTCCTCTTCTTATTTTCTAAGTTATTTGAATAGTTTCTATTAAAAAAAAAAAAAAAAAAAATAAAGTATGACTTTACCACCAGTATCCAGAGCAGTATCAGCAAGTAAACTGAAAATTAATATTAAATGGATGGCTACATGAGCCTGTGATATGAAGCTTTAAAAAATTCTGTCTGGTATGCTTTTGTTCATCGATGTTACGTTAGATATTTTGATGTACCAGATGTTGTTTTGATTAAGGTTCTGGGGTTCAGTTTTCACCAGCTCTTCATCTTATAATATATAGTATTTCTGTGAATTTCATAGTCTTAACTGTTTAACAACTTTAAAGGTCCTATTCATTGCAACATGAAGAAATAAGAAGGGAACTAGAAAGAAAAAATGTTGATTTATGTAAAATATTTTTCCCAGGGCCCCCACTGCCACTGTGTTTGGCACCACTGCTGGAGCCCTTGGACTGTACTTCACTGACTGGAAGGTTATTGTGGCATACATCCCATTCTATGGCAGCAAGTTTCAGGAGCCCAAACAAGAATGATAGCTGCCATGTCCTGCTGTCTGTAGTCTGAAATATCATCAACGTGTGAGTAGCAGAACTTTTCAAATTTTGGAAGTGAAAAGTATTGTGATTAACTTCCATTGAAATAAACAGGATGGTCATGTTGTGTTGCATTTAAAGTTAATCTCATCTATAATACTAATAGTGTAAGTAAATGGAAAATATAGGTTCAATAGAATGGTTGGTCTGTATGTTAACATTTTAAAAGACCCATCTAAATACCAGTTGGCAAAAGCCAGAAAAAAGCGTTTTACTTCAACTTCAAGCAAACCAAGAGGAAAGTAACAGTGTCTGTACCAAGATAGATGAAACAATAATGCAAAATAGCAAGAAATCATCCAGTGACTGACCAGGGCACATAGACCATACTTCCACAGGAAACTTCAAAATTATCAGAAGTTTTACACAGCTTCTAATTCTTTGTATTGCATACAGTACATTTTATATGTTCAGTCAATACATTGATTTTTTTTATAAGGAGTAAGAGCAAATACTAACATTGAAAATATTATTGAAACAAAACAATTGCCCTTCCTTTTTAACCATTTGAATGGACTCATGAGTGCTAAGAAATTCAGAACAAGTATTGCTAAACATCCATCCTCCCTCCCCATAGCTCCCTCTCCCAGTTGTCAACCCATTGGGTATGAAAAGTGAAACCAAAATTTGAAATAAATAAGTTTCTTTGTCAGTTTGTGAATTTTCCCCCATTTCTCACCAAGAAGGTGGCAATGTGTAACTAAATGAGAAATTTTCTCTTTGATTGAACCAAGTACAAGTTCTATCAAGAATTCTTGTATACCTACATGTCTTAATTATGTGAACCGTAATCATGCTGCATATGGGACTTTGGCACACTATTTATCTGAGAGTTAAAATCCGCATCATTTGATAGTTCATCAATAAAATTAAGGACAATGATTTATAACATGAGAAGAATAGAACAGTGTAATTGGTTAGTGGTAATTGAAATGAAGTATGCATTCGTTATTTGTTATGTTTCAGGTGAAAGTATGCTTGTAGAAATGGAACATGGTCCTGTGGTATGCTGGCGGTCAATCAGCAAACTGCACTTTGCGGGAGACCTGGCTCATCCAATCCATGTCATTTCACTTGGAAGTCATCGTGGGCTGAAACGACTGAAGACCAGATATTGTCCACCACTGGCACCGGTGTAACTGAAAATAATGTGTGTCATTGTGTGAATTCTGAGAATAAATTATAGAGAAAATGCATCTTTGTATGGGATGTGTATGTTGGTAAAAGGTGGGTTGAGACTGGTCTGAAGATATGGAAAATACACAAGAAAAAAAAAGGCACATTTGTATCTCCCTGTTCTCTATCACACATAAACAATTTACAATCATGCACAGTGATACAAATACAAACATGCACCAAAGCACAAAGGAAGAGGGTGAATAAAAAAAATAACCTTCCCGCAAATACATAAATTTACAAACATGCATGCCCATGCTAGGAGGTGCTATTGCAGAATAACATGCTGGGTTTATGATCAATTGTTCACCAGTAACCATGGTTTGAGGCCCCATTTCGGTACAGTGTTATGCCTTTAGGAAAGGCACTTTACTCCGATTTTTCTCCACTTTACCCTTTTGCTTTGTTCACAGATGCACATTCTCAACACATGTTATTTCCAAACGATCAGTCATCAGAAAAGAGGAGCTAAATGATTTCATGTTAAAATGTCATTTGGATAAGAATGTAACTGATTTTAGATTAAACTTTAAAGCTGGTACAGTAGTTTACATTTTATCTTATTTCTTGAGACAGATTTTTTAGATCTTAATTGTACTTTAGAAATCTAGATCCTCAGACTGTCTTTTGATGAAACCAGACGTCTAAAATATGGAAGCAGTATTTAAATTAATGCAATTGTTTGAAGAGTCATTGATGAAACCTGCCATCTGTCTGAACCTGTCTTTCGATATTTAACATTTTATACTCAAGGTTACTGACAAAACAAATCCTTGAAGAAACATATTTGACATACCAAAGCAAATGATGAAATATATGTAAGCATATGAATGAAGCATATATGAAGAATATTGGTTTACTGCTCTACAATCTCTTCCATCTGCTCTTAACAATGGCAAATTTTGTAGAGAGTACACACTCAGCTTCTTTTGTGTCTTGAGTTGATAGAAAGATGGAAAAACACCTATATATATACAAAATATGAAAAAGATTGAAACACATGACTGTATATGTATCCCAGTGTGCATAAATTATTAAATACACCTTTTCTTGTTTATTTATGATAGATTTTAATTTTTTTAATTTATGTGAAATACATTCACTGGTATATAAGCATTCACACTATTGAAATTGATTCACTGTTAATTTAGTCTGTTGATTCTTCTTCGTGGTATTGGAAACAGAACTTCACTTTCCAAGTCTGTTGATTCTTCTTTGTGGTATTGGAAACAGAACTTCACTTTCCAAGCATTACTGCCATTAATATGTAATCAAAATTCAAGCATTAACATTATAATTTGAATTTGAACAGGTGTTTTTGCCCCATATCCCCATCCTTCAGTTTTCTCTTTTCTCCATGGTCCCCATATTGCTTCCCAATGCTGAGCATTTCAAGCTATTTGCTTAAATTTGAGCTTCCTGATTTGACTTTTCTGGTTTGAGCAGTAGATAAATATGCATGTGCTGCAACTATTTTAAATTCCACTGACACTGTCATCTCCTGTTTCTGTACCGGAGGAAACCACAACTGGTTCATTATTATTAAATCCACCTGACTGTGCCCTGCCCTACTAACCCACCCACCCATTTTACTCAGGAATGGCAAATAACAAATAGTCATCCAGGATTCTGTCTAATAAAGATGCTAGCCAACAGGTAGCTCACACAGCTGACTCTTACCCAGAATTAAATTACCTGAATAGCCAAAGCATTTTTGTCATACACTGCAATTCAGGAAGGAGTTGGGTTTTTTTTTTTTGTTTTTTTTTTATATTGTGAAAGAGCTTATAGGCTGGTCTTTCCAACAAATGAACATATAAACATTTCATGACATGAGATATTACACTAAGCAACTGAAAGAGCATACGCACCTCAATAAATTTTAATGGAGACTACTTTGCAGATGACAAACTTGTCCGTCCAAAACTGAAAACTTTCGGTTCATCAATAGTTGACTACTTCATAATCATGCGATTAAAACTTGAGAGTAGTACTACACAGTCCTGTTGAACATTTCTTCTCTCAGTACTTCATGGCAAAAAAAAAGACCAGTTTGCGACATTTATTCCTTTGAATCTTCTCTCACAAATATCCAAAGCACTCTGAACACCCCAAAACATGTTGTTTTTTGTTGTTTGTTTTCCTGTTTGAGAAAATAGAGAAGGAGAAACATATTTGTGATTTTTATTTATTATTATTTTTTTTATAGTATAAATCTGTGGACTTTTTAATTTTTTATTTTATCTTTTTTTAAACTGAATACCTTATAAAACAAAAACAACGAAACAGACAAAAACATATTTCTAACAGCCCCAGTCTTTGTTCTTGAAGATATGAATGTTCTTCCTTCCAACAAAAATTGATGAAAACCATAAAAACTAATGAAAACCATGCATATCTGCGACATTTGATATTCAAATGATAAGTGAGTTGTTTTCTCACTGCTGTTTTCTTCCTGTCTGTGACATCTCATTAACCCACTAACATATATAGAAACATACCTACAAGTGTCATCCATGTCCATACCCATCTATGATCACTCACTAAGCACAGCATATTGTTGAAGATCTGGTCTGTAATCTGGGATGAGTTGATATGATTGAGGGCTTGCAAGGAATGGATGGATTTCAAACACACCATAACAGGATCCATCAGCATTGTGGGCTCTCTCAAGCCGATAAACTACACGTTTTGGCTGCTGGTGTACATAATAATAATAATAATAATAACAGGACATTTATCAGCGCTTTCCTCATTGCACAAAGTGCTTTACAACCCACACAGACATGCATATGAAACACACTCAGTCCACAACTCACAATCATGCACAATAAACATATATGACGTGTGTGTGTGTGCCGTGGAAGCTGCGATACATAGACTAGAAATGAGTGTGTGGAGGAGGGGGTAGAGGAGGTGCAGGGTAATGTGGTGTGTGTGTGTGTGTGTGTGTGCGTGTTGGAGCTCATGTATGTTTATATGTATTTGACTGTGCTTTCATATCTGTGAAACTGTGTGGCGCATATCTGTTATGCATGTGTGGATGTATGTGTGAATGTGTGTCTTCATGTTTTACATTTATTTGCTTATTTATCATCATTGTTGTCTTATTTATTTAATAATTTATTTATTATTATTATTATTATTTTTTTTAAATTATTTTCATCACTACTACCTTTTTTTTATATCATAATTATTATTTATTTATTTAAGCTTATCTTTTTTTTTTTTTTTCTCAAGTCCTGACTAAAGGCGTTGGGTTACGCTGCTGGTCAGGCATCTGCTTGGCAGATGTGGTGTAGCGTATATGGATTTGTCCGAACGCAGTGACGCCTCCTTGAGCTACTGAAACTGAAACTGACATATATGTATGCATACAAATTTGTACGTACAATACAAACATGCATGCATGCTTGCATCTCCATCCATCCATTCGATGCACACACAATACAGTGTTACAAATATACCTACACAATCAACTAACTTTCATGTATGAGAGAGGGTCTAGAGCAAATGCTGCTGGAAGAGGAAAGTCTCGAGATTAGATTAAAAGGAAGGCAGTGAGGGGCTGTGACGGACATGGTGAGGCAAAGAGTTCCATATTTGAACAGCAGATGATGAAAAAGCTCGACCGCCATGCTGTTCTCTTTTGTATTTTGGGACGCAGAATGTTCTATCATTGGCAGCAGAGTGAAGAGAACGGGAGGGTACACAGATTTGAATGATGTTAGAGAGGTATCGGGGTGCAGTTCCAGATATGACATGGTAGCAGAGACAGGCGACTTGATATTTGATTCTTTACTCTGTGGGTAACCAGTGCAATTTTCTAGAAGGGGTGTACAATGTGCAGATCTTTTTGCTTTATAAATCAGTTTGGCGGTGGAATTTTGTACCTGCTGTAGTGGTCTTAGGAATGTTTGCGGACAACTGATGAGAAGAGAGTTGCAATAGTCTAATCTAGAGAGTATGCATGATCTAATTAGTGTTATGGTCGTGTTGAGTGTGAGGTTGTGGTGTATAGAGCTGATTCGTCTGAGTTCAAAGTAGGCTGCTTGACAAGTTTTGCTGATGTGATACTTCAAGGAAAGATCTTTATGGAGGAAAAAGCCAAGGTCATGGACATATCATAGAATGAGACAGATGAGTTTCTGAGATCGACAGTGGAAGGAAGAGAAGTGGCATCTATTGATGGTGGAAGGTGTCTTCTTCTTCTTCCATTGATAACTTCGACCATTACTAACATTTCATGTGCATGACCGTTTTTTTGTGTTTGTTTTTTTGTATTTACCCCGCCATGTTGGCAGCCATACTCCGTTTTCGGGGGTGTGCATGCTGGCTATGTTTTTGTTTCCATAACCCACCAAACACTGACATGGATTACAGGATCTTTAACGTGCGTATTTGATCTTCTGCGTGCGTATACATATGTTGACCTGGGAGATTGGAAAAATCACTACCCTTTACTCACCAGGCGCCACCATGATTCGAACCCGGGGCCCTCAGATTGAAAGCCCAATGCTTTAACCACTCGGCTATTGCGCCCGTCAAGTCTGAGGACTTCAGTCTTACATGGGCCAAGCCACTTCTTTCTATGATGATGTTGGATTTCTGACACAACCCCTTTTCTTCGAAATAAATTGCACATCATAAAAAGGTAGAATGAGAAACAGGCACGGAGATTGCTTTTGATGGCCTTTGCCACTTAAAATGGGTTCTTTGACAACATGACAGTCATGTTCAGCCATTTTAAGAAAATCTTTGAAAAAACAAGAAGTCTTTGCTATAATTAGTTGTAAGAAATTTAGATCGACCAGAATAACCATTTTAATGTGAGATCTGAACAAGTTGCTGGGTAGGCTGTCGGAGTGGTATCCATTGACGCAAAGTTTTGGTTCCAAGAGTTATTTCCCTCAAGCGGAAATTTGCTTCAAATAAGGGAGAACATTCAAAGCAAATTTCATCAAGGTCGACGAAGCGTCAGCAGACGACAATGTACAGTGACTAAAGATGAAAAAAATACTTCGACGGCGCATACCTCTGCACCAGATCATCGCCGTTTCCATTGTGGGCGTTCTTGCAGGCACCTATATCTGGCGTCCTTTGATTCAACAGTACGTCCAAGAACACCCTGAGGTGGCCGCTGTACAACATTCTGCCTCTGTGAGCGGGGATTCGCTTGGAAACACGTCTGCAGACTCAACAGTACCGAACAGCGAAAACCAACAGTAACTGAACTGTCTACAGATCTACACCGGTATGAATCCAGGAATGTTTGTGAAGAAAGAAATGTTTAGGACAAGATTTCCAATAATTTGTGGCTCATGTAGTGGGAATTATGTAACTTGCAGAATAAGGTAGCAGGAACTGGATTTTCAAGATTATCATATAATTTGATCAAAATCTCTGACAAAAGGTAGGCAAAAATAAGCTGTATTAATCTCTTATACAGGCAGGATGGAAGCGTGTATTGTTCTTTAATTTAGCGTCTTTTCACTATCAGTGATATTAGGCAATTAAAAGGAAAAAAAACACACACACACGAAAAAAACAAAAAACAAAACAAACAAACAAACAAAAAGGAGGGAGGGGTAAGGGGGAGTAAGGGGAGGGGGGGGGGGGGGGGGCGTGGGATGGGAGGGGATGAATAAAACAGAAAAAGGTAGAAAACTACCAAAAAATGCATAACTAACATGGAATTACAATTGACAATAACAATTCAATAATGATAACAATAATCAGAAACCATTAACACAATTCTGAAGTACATTAAAGGAATGTAGAAATAGGGCTATGAACTAATGCCTGTGAAAGTTCGACATTGAGAATCTCATCAGAAATAACTTTCCAAAAATCATCTGCAGAATAGTTATTCTCTTTGAAATGCTTGGGCAAGAAGGTATGTAACTGCTGACAGTGAAACAAACAATGATGTAAGCAGAACTGCTTACCACAAATGCATGTAACATTTTTACTATTCTTTGTCTTCAGTGCATCAAGTTTTATACGGAAGAAAGTAGAGGTTATTAATCTTGTATAGCAAGCTGATGGATTCGGTATCATTTCATTAATAATATTCTCGGGGAATAATGTCCCTGTATGTTTTAAAAACTTTTCCTTCCATCGGTTATGAAATTGACCCCATGCTGATTTTTCTAACAAAGTATATGCCTCTTTTATGGAAAGACAGACATGTATTTCTGTCGATTTTTCTGAATCTTGTGCTCCTCTTTTAGCTGCTTTATAAGCAGTTTCATTGTCATGAATGCCCACATGAGAAGGCACCCAACAAAAACTGACTTCAGTCCCTTTAATCCTCAAACAATGTACCAAATGATTTGCCTCAATAACTAAGTCAGGTCTTGTTTCAAGGCTAAATAATTCTAGAGCATAAAGTACTGATTTGGAATCAACAAAGAATGTTATTTTCAAGAAAACTATTTGATGGCTCACTAAGTAGTTCAGAGCTTGTATAATAGCAATTAGCTCAGCCGTAAATATGGAAAGATGTTTTCCAATAAAGTAAGATTTTTTAACATTAAAGGCAGGAATATAGGCTGCACCAGCATTTTTGTCATCAAGAACAGATCCATCTGTAAATATATGGAAGTGTGTATGTGTGTGTGTTCGTGCTCACAGTTTACGTGTGTGTGTGTGTGTAAAAATGACAACTGAGAAACCTCAATTTTTGGGAAATTACAATGATAGCATTGAAATATGATTTTTCATCACTGTAGTAAATTGATTCAATAATGTATAATAATAATAATAATGGTACTTATATAGCGCTGAATCTTGTGCAGAGACAAATCTAATCATATAAACAAATATGTAATGAGACCAGTGAGTGGTCTGCTCACATTATCACAAGCAGATAAGCTTGCACTTTGTAATAAGACTGGAAAAGTACAGGATTAACAGAGTAAATGCTTTTTGTTCATCAGCATATTCTTATTTTTTGCCACAGCTTTAGTTTAAAGAAAGTGAGCTCTAATTTCAAAACAGAAGTTTTAATTTTACACAAGTGTTTTTCGGGGATAAGAGTTCTAAGACAGTATTGAGTATATACACATTCTAAGTTGTTGTTTTTTCAAATGTGACCATAAAGCTTCATTAATTTTAGTACAGTGCCATGCGGTATCCATATATCTCATGTTGAAATGGGCAAAACACCCTATTATTTGCTAAATTTGCAGATATACTCAATGATGCCCACTGATGAATTCAGAAAAGCACAGTGTAGAATATAATTCAGGGTCAGATTGCATGAACGATTGTATGGTGAGGACTGTGGACAGTTACTCGAGTTCAGAGCAACTGTCTTCATTCCGCTCCTCTCAATTCAGTGATTCATTTTTCAACATAAAAAAAGTAATTAAATCAGTGCAGTTTAAAGAAAAATGACTAATCATTGATAACACAATGTTTGCCAGAAGAAGCGATCATCATCATTGGAGAGGAGTTAGACTAGTTGCTTTGTGGGAAGTGAGGGTCCATGGATTCAAGTCTCATAAACAGACTGAGATTTTTACCCCCTCTTCCAATAGATGATAAACAAAGGTCCTGTGTGTAACTCTGAAACTACGTATGAACAGAGGGGAAAAATGATGCACACATAATTTCCCAGTCAGATTGTTAATGATGTAATGTATTGTAATGTTTGCAGTTGCAAAGTTTTTAATTATAATTTCTTTTAATCATTTGCTTGCAGGAACCACTGAAGATTCAAGGTATATCTTGTGCCACCACCAAAATGATCAGTCGCCCAAGCAAAGTGATTCAGCGGTTCGCCATGGTTGTGGTGGGTGCAACATCAGCAATTTCTCTCTACTACCTCCTTGCCCGCCCTTTACTTGACAGACAAGAAACCAAAAGTTTTGAGCAAGAAGCGCGACAGATCTACTTAATGCGGCAGAGAAAAGTGACAGAACAGCAGAGAGGAGGAAGCAATTTGGACTCTGGGGAAAGTTCATGATATCTCAGGATTGACACAATCAGTCAGTGTGTGTGTGTGTGTGTGTGTCTGCACGTGTGTATGCATACATGCATGCTCTTGTGTGTGTGCATATTTGTGAAGTTATCTGAGAATGTGCAAGTTTGGTTTGAATGTTTGTTTGTTTTTTTGTATGGTTTTAAGTTTTGAACACAAATTGAGTGAAGCTTATAGGTTCAAACGAATTGCTCTTTGACTTGTAATGCAGATTTGGTCAGAAGCAATAAAACTGACTTGATCAAAGTAACAGATAAAACTGGCTAGCATGTGTTTACTATGCTTTCTATGATTCATGTTTGACTGAAAAACATATTACAGTTGTTATTCCTTGAAAATTGTTGATCTTGGCTTAAATGTAATCTAGACATGTCACATGAAGTTGTCACATGTTTTTGGGTTGACACTAATTTGGAGAGGAAATTTATAGTCATACAGATGGAAGAAACAAAAGGAACAAAAAGTATGTTAAATTGTCAGTAGTTTAGTCAGTCTCAGACGTTCAAAATAAAAAAGGTAAAAAAACAAACTGGCATTTGTGTGTGTGTGTGTGTGTGTGTGTGCATGTATGTATAATCAGGCTGGTAAAGTGGTATTCTGGTTTGTGCAGTCTGTTTGCAAAATCATGATCTTCATATATGTTCTTCATAACTGCTAAACAAGCAGCTAAGATTTTGCTGCAAATCATATCTCATTATCTGACAGGACATTGCTTGAGGAATGATATGACGTCAGCTTTTCCTTCTTTGCTTTCTTCACACTTCATAGAATACCTCTGTGTTTGTCAACCAGTATGAAGCATTGGAAGTAAAATATTTGCAAAGACCCAGGTGATTGTTGTCAATATCGGTTGTTCAGAGGAGGAGGAGGTGCACGGTAATGTGTGTGTGTGTGTGTGTGTGTGTGTTGGAGCTCATGTACGTTTATATGTATTTGACTGTGCTTTCATATATGTGAAACTGCATGTCTGGTGCATTTCTGTTATGCATGTGTGGGTGTATGTGTGAATGTGTGTCTTCATATTTTACATTTATTTGCTTTTTTATCACCATTGTTGTCTTATTTATTTATGTTTTATTATTATCATTTTATTAGTATTACTAATATTATTACTACTACCTTTTTCTATATTATAATTATTATTTATTTATTTATTTATGTAAGCTTATCTATTATTTATTCCCCCGGTTTTTTTTTTTTTTTTTTGTGTTTTTTTTTTTTTTTTTTCTTCAAGGCCTGACTAAGCGCGTTGGGTTACGCTGCTGGTCAGGCATCTGCTTGGCAGATGTGGTGTAGCGTATATGGTTTTGTCCGAACGCAGTGACGCCTCCTTGAGCTACTGAAACTGAAACTGTTCAGAGGTCACACTCAAATGCTGTATGCAGGATGCTAAACTAATCTGATCAAAGTCAGAATGGTACCATAAGTTATTTTTTGGATGATTCGCGAGGACATTTTCAACAGCACACATACCACTGTTTAGGACAAGCACATTTCATAATACTTAGTCACAATAGATTCATATGTCTGTGCCATGTCTGAAGTTGGTACTTGTCTGCATCATGATTGTAAGCAGTTTTTGGTCTCTGCTGCATCTTGGATACTTCGATTGAGGCACAGCCACATTCTGCTGATATGATGGCTCAAAGACAGTGACCATACACTTATATGAGGATCCATCCTGTTAAGTATTTCTACAAGAACTTTTTACTTTTGGGTCATTCAAAAACTATCACTGGATATTTGAAAAACATATACATTTGGCGTCAACTGGCAATTCCTACTTTCACACAATGACAAGAAGAGGATGAACAGTGCAAAGCATCAAGTGTTAAACACGGAAATGTGTGGATCAAGCACCTGCGGCACAGCAATGTAATACCA
>NC_134897.1:38485131-38507631 GCF_041734735.1 Babylonia areolata
CCTTCTTTTGGAGTGGTCGCGGACCTGAAGAGAGACGTGAGGCTGGAGTTGGCTTTGCAGTGAAGACAACCCTCGTTGGCAAGCTGGCTGGCCCCCCGAAAGGAGTGAACGATCGTCTGATGACGATGAAACTCCCTTTAACTCCCTTTATGCAAACACGGAAGACCGAATCTGTCACGGTTACTTACTTTTAACCAACCCGTTAGAAAACCGATACGATGTTTCACGACCTCGTCATTCACGATGGCGACGTGTGCAGAAGCAGAGACTGGTCTCATGCAGCAGTTGACTAGCGTAATTATTATTACGGTAACAACAGTCAATCATCATCACACATAATAACAATCATAATGATGGTTATGGAAATGATTGCGGAAAGTGTAACAATACTAATAACAACTGCAACAACATCATCAACAACAACAATAACGATGATAATGATGATGATGATAACAACAACGATAATAGGCTAATAGTAATGATAGTAGTAGTAATGAATATTTGGACGCCCTATCTCCGAAGAGCCCAGAGCGTTTACAAATACAATTACACACACATACATTGATGCAGATACACTTCGCAACATTCATTTGCCTATACACATCACAACATGAACAGGTCACACACACACACACACACACACACACACACACACACACACACACACACAGTAGTAGTAGTAATAACAACGATGATAAGATTTTTGTATTTGTATTTGTATTTGTATTTCTTTTTATCACAACAGATTTCTCTGTGTGAAATTCGGGCTGCTCTCCCCAGGGAGAGCGCGTCGCTACACTACAGTGCCACCCATTTTTTGGTATTTTTTCCTGCGTGCAGTTTTATTTGTTTTTCCTATCGAAGTGGATTTTTCTACAGAATTTTGTCAGGAACAACCCTTTTGTTGCCGTGGGTTCTTTTACGTGCGCTAAGTGCATACTGCACACGGGACCTCGGTTTATCGTCTCATCCGAATGACTAGCGTCCAGACCACCACTCAAGGTCTAATGGAGAGGGAGAAAATATCGGCGGCTGAGCCGTGATTCGAACCAGCGCGCTCGGATTCTCTCGCTTCCTAGGCGGACGCGTTACCTCTAGGCCATCACTCCATCTCCAAGATGATGATGATGATGATACAACAAGCCTACTACGACTGACGATGAAAAATACTACTTCAACTGTCACTGTGGCTGAACATTTATACCGCTGTACACAGTCAGACGAGCTGACTGAGGCACTTAACCAAACATGCCTCACATGTTCATGATTATGGTTTCCTTGAAAGAAAATTGAATATGCATACGCGCGTGCGGAACTTGTTTTTTTTCTGTCATTAAAAGACTGGAGACGAGAGAGAGAGAGAGAGAGAGAGAGAGAGAGAGAGAGGAGAGAGAGAGAGAGAGAGACACACAGAGAGAGAGAGAGAGAGAGAGAGAGAGAGAGAGAGAGAGAGAGAGAGAGAGAGAGAGAGAACTCGGAAAAAGTTTAATGTACATCGGCCTTTCGCCAAAATACATACAAGTGACAGGTGGAGAGGGCACAGGGGTGGGAATGACGTGGAGGAGAATTTAGGGTATATATATATATATATATATATATATATAGAGAGAGAGAGAGAGAGAGAGAGAGAGAGAGAGACAGACAGACAGACAGACAGAGACAGAGAGAGACACAGAGACAGAGACAGAGAGGGACATAGTCATAGACAGAGAAAGACAGAATGCGAGACAGAGGAGTAAGACAGAGACAGAAACGGAGACACCGATAAGCCGCAAAACAACACTGAACTCCACTGCATTCAAACCTACAAGTATTCCTTCATACCGCTAAAATAACCCCGTGGTTCCCAAAGCTCCTTGTGCCTGCCGTCAAAAAAACGCACCCTTCAGGAAATAATCACGAACCTTTCAGGGACCTCCTGAGGAGGGCTGGAAGACAGGGGGAGGGAGGGAGAGGCACTGTGAAAAGGGTGGGGGTTGGGGGGGAAGGTAAGAAAAGAGAGGAGGAGGCGAGGTGGGGGTGGGGGTGGGGGGCGGGGCGGAGGAAATGCTGGTGATTAAGAATGTCGAACCTGTCGAGGGCAGACATTTCCAAAAGAGTCCTCGGAGAAACGAATCGATACGGCATCTGACCCCATCCGTCAATGTAATGTCTTCACCGAATTTACCAGAGCAACGGGCTGTTTTTGGGGACAATACTTGGCGGGGAGCCGCTTAGGTAGTGCAGTTGATCATTGATCGAGTCTAACAACATCCACCTTTGGGTTCCAGATTTGGCTGCCAAGTAGAGGCACTTATCTTAAACCCTTTACATGACTTGCGAATATCTGGTAGCACGAATACACAGGCATTTTATTTTAAACTTCTCCCACGAGCTGCAAACTACTGGAAGCACGAATTCACGGCAGTTCAAATAGTTTATACACAAGAAAGCGCGCGCGTGTGTCTGCGCGCACGCGTAACACAACCATAGTGGAGACAGAGATGGGATGCTAAAATCTGTCTGATCTTTTCACATCACGATTCTGTCTTGAGTTCAAAGAAATCCCAGAAGTATTGCTTCATCCAAGATATACTATTTCTAGTCCCTTTCAGATCAGGGCACAAAGAGGAAAAAAGAAAGAAAGTGTTCAATAAAATATTCATGACAGGAGGGAAGGGTATGAGAGAGGAGGAGGAGGAGTAGTGGGGAGGAAGGGGGGGGGGAGCTGATGCTGAAGTACAGAGAAAATACTGTGAAGTGGTGGCCTGGAGGTAACGCGTCCGCCTAGGAAGCGAGAGAGAATCTGAGCGCGCTGGTTCGAATCACGGCTCAGCCGCCGATATTTTCTCCCCCTCCACTAGACCTTGAGCGGTGGTCTGGACGCTTAGTCATTCGGATGAGACGATAAACCGAGGTCCCGTGTGCAGCATGCACTTAGCGCACGTAAAAGAACCCACGGCAACAAAAAGGTTGTTCCTGGCAAAATTCTGTAGAAAAATCCACTTCGATAGGAAAAACAAATAAAACTGCACGCAGGAAAAAATACCAAAAAATGGGTGGCGCTGTAGTATAGCGACGCGCTCTCCCTGGGGAGAGCAGCCCTAATTTCACACAGAGAAATCCCAATGGGACATGTCACGTAAGGAGGGTTCAGAATTAGGAATGAAGCGCGCTCGTGTGTACCTGCGAATTTTCTTTAATACTTTATTTTCTAGTCATTAGAATTTTGTAGTATAAAAGTAATGCAATGGGCTGACGAACAGACACACAGATAGTCGGACACACGCACACTATTTTGCAGTCGTTTTTTCGCTTTATACCTACCTATCTACCGATATACTCGCACACACACACACACACACACACAAACACACACACACACACATATATATATATATATATATATATATATATATACACAGACATGCATAATGAGAGAAAGGGCGAGAGAGAGAGAGAGAGAGAGAGAGAGAGAGAGATAGGGGTTGGGGGGTGGGGGTTGGGGTTGGGGGGTTGGGGGGGGTGAGAGAATGGGGGAGAAGGAGACACACGGAAGCCGAAGCATCTGATTCCCTAATAACGTTGAACTTTGCTGCATGAAGACCTTCAAATGTTCCTTTACTCCACATTAACTCTGCAGTTCCAGGCTGCCCTCTAATTTGGCCTGACATTAAAAAACCCCGGAGAAGCAGGAGGCAGAAGTAGAAGGAGAATGCAGAAGAGGATGGAGAGAGAGAGAGAGACAGAGGTGGGTAAGTTGATCAGTGGTCGAAGAAGAAAAAAATCGTCTTCAGTTCCAGATTTTTTTTTTTCAAGCGCATGCATCTGAACTTATGAGTTACAAGAAACACGAATGCACACATTCATATGCAAGTGGAAGCGCGTGCATGTACACACGCATTAATTAGTATACTACAGTCACTGTCCGTTGATAAACGGAGAGAGAGATAGAGATAGAGATAGATAGATAGATAGAGAGAGAGATACAAGTGCACAGGCGCATGAACACACACACACACACACACACACACACACACACACACACACACACACAGGGAGAGAGAGAGAGAGGGATACGGATACGGATGTTTTATTCAATATAGGACATGGCCCCTCATGAAGGGGTGATAAAAACAAACATTACAGAGGTATAAATAACAACACAGTAACCACCCATCCTTATTCATATACAACCATGCAGTCAATCAACTGCATATTGTACTTCTAACTTTGAAACTTTGTAGTGAGCGAGAGAGAGACAGAGAGACAGAGACAGAGAGATATACAAACACAGACAGAGAGAGAGAGAGAGAGAGAGAGAGAGAGAGAGAGAGAGAGAGAGAGACAGACAGACAGACAGACAGACAGACAGACAGACAGACAGAGAGAAAGAGACAGACAGACAGACAGACGGACAGAGAGTAAGAACAGACAGAGAGTGTGGGAATACAAAATGCGTGCAGGTGAATAACACTTTCCTTCATGAGGAAACTTGGGGTGGTGGGGAAAGGGAAGAGGGAAGCTTGAAGATTAAATCTTTCAAAGACAGCAGCTGGGGGTCCATTGATTTCTCTCTAACGAAGAGAACCATTCGTCAAGCACGACAGAGATCACTTCCGTTTCCTGTGCAGGACTCTTCAGAAGACCAGCAAGGGCTTGATTGAGAGACGCCACTGACAGCCCCTACGATTAAAAAAAAAAAAAAAAAAAAAATCCAGTGGCTTCCCAAAGGGCGATGGTAGAAATAGAATGAACACAAAAGAGGAATATATTGCCAGAAATAAAAGAGAGGATATAGCTGCGGCTGGTAATAAATGATCTAACCCTATGCTTGGCAAACTTATAGGACGTATGGGAAATCAGAAAATATGCCCAGCTCGAGTGGTCAGCAGTGCTGTATTGTAACCAATGCATCAGACCTACCAGGCGTGCGAACACTAACACGTGAGACAGCGACATGTTGTGTACAGCAGTAACCTTTTATTATTATTATTATTTATCTATAAGGAGATTTGAATATCCACTGGGTTAAAACGACAACAACAACAACAACAAACAAACAAACTAAAAACAAGTACGCCGACAAACATACGTACGCTCAGACAACAAACTCTCTCTCATCTTTTCACCAATCTCACTGAGACCAAAGAAGTCATGAATACACTTGCCCTTTCAATGAAGCAGCACCTCCAGTCTCGCCCCCAACTCTGACATTTGAAGCAATACAGTGATCGGGAAGAGCTCAATCCAAAAATGCATAGCCGGTGGAAAGAGAAGGGAGAGAATGGAAGCGATGACGAGGATTGCCGAGGGCTTGAAGCTGCAGAGTGAGGATGATGGATGTGTCCATCACAGGACGCTGCCATGTCCTGTCTGACCTGACTCCCCGGAGTAACGCCCTCACCAGGCGCGCCACGCCAGAGGATGAAGCTGTGGAGAAAACAGGGACACTGCAACCCCGTTGTCAGCTGCCTGCTACTGGGTGACTGGGACATGTCATACATGGACGGTCTTGAATTGGGAATGAAGTGCACTAATGTGTAATGAGTTGCTGTTTTTTTTTTCAGTGACTACATTGTCTTGAGATAGACGTGCTAACAGACGTATGCACATACACACTTAAACACACATGCATGGACGCGCGCGCGCGCGCGCGCACACACACACACACACACACACAGACTCGCACGCACACGCGCACACACACACACACAGACTCAGCACAGGTGGTCAGCTCAGCCTTATCATAACCTAAACATTGTCAGGCAAACCAGCACCGCCGCACGCATAATATTGTGTTGGCACCACACTAACCTGGTTCTTGGATCTACAGATTGATACTACTCGACCAACGTGGTTGAATTCAAATTCTACAATTGCAAATATTTTTTTTCAGATTTTATTCCCCACGAATTTCGAAGAGGGCTCTACAAAGTATCAATGACATGTGGAAGTGAGAGAATGAAAACGAATCGAAGAAAAGTGGAGGGATGATGTCTACAAACATTGCCCTGCTGATGAAATTATACTAACATTCCGGCCTTATCCCACCCTCTTTTGAAGGTGCTCATCAGGAGGATCAGGAGAGGATAGTGACCAATAAAATACTGATGATAGAGGAAAAGGAAAGGAGGCAGGAGATGGACAGAGGAGTGGTGAAGAGGAAGGTGGAGGGCTGTTACTGAAGAGTGATGACGATGATGATGACGACGACGATGCTGCTGCTGCTGCTGCTGCAGAATGATGATGGTGATGATGATAATGCAGAGCGATGATGATGATGGTGATGATGATGCAGAGTGATGATGATGATGGTGATGATGATGGTGATGGTAATGGTGATGATGATGATGGTGATGGTGATGATGATGATAATGGTGATGATGATGATGGTGACGGTGATGATGATGATGATGGTGATGATGATGATGATGATGATACAGAGTGATGATGATAATGGTGATGGTGGTGATGATGATGATGGTGATGATGATGGTGACGACAGTGATGATGATGGTGATGGTGATGATGATGCAGAGTGATGATGATGATGATGGTGATGGTGATGATGGTGATGATGATGGTGATGATGGTGATGATGGTGATGATGATGATGATGGTGATGATGGTGATGATGATGATGCAGAGTGATGGTGATGATGATGGTGATGATGGTGATGGTGATGATGAAGGTGATGATGATGGTGGTGATGATGATGATGATGAAGGTGATGATGATGATAATGATGATGCACAGTGATGATGATGATGGTGGTGATGATGATGATAATGATGATGCAGAGTGATGATGGTGATGGTGATGATGATAATGCTGCTGCTGCTGCTGCAGAGTGATTATGATAATGATGATAATGATGCTGCAGAGTGGCAATGATGCCGATGATGCTGATGATTGAAAGTGATGATGATGGTGATGATGATAATGATGATGCTGACGATGCTGCTGCTGGTGATGATGATGAGTGATGATGATGCTAAAAAGTGATGATGGTGATGATGATGGAAGAAGAAGAAGAAGAAGAAGGAGAAGAAGAAGAAGAAGAAGAAGAAGAAGAAGAAGAAGAAGAAGAAGTCATGACATTGACGACGCTGCTGCTGATGACGATGGATGCCAATCACAGACACATAAAGAAGAGGAATCGCCTGGGAATGGATGTCGTGTCTGACCCTGACTCCCCAATGCGGTGATGGCTCTCAACGGCAACGCTAGATCAAAACAACAACAGAAATTGTGGAGAAAACACAGGCAATGTAATCATATTATTCACAGCTCATCCCTGATCGTATGGGACACGTCACTCAAAGGGGGATGAAGTGCAGTCGAGTGTGATTTTCATTTTCCACTTATTATCTTGCAGCGAGAAAGACAGACTGACGGACTGATTGATTGACAAACAGAAGAGGGATAAACGTACGCGTATGCGCGAGCAGACACAAACGCACACACATGTAAAAATCACACACACTCACATGTACGCGCGCACTCATATGCACACACACACACACACACACACACACATTCGCGGCCGTTGTTCTGGAGAGAGAGAGAGAGAGAGAGAGAGACAGAGACAGAGACAGAGACAGAGACAGAGACAGACACAGACAGACAGTCAGACAGACAGAGGGGGGGGGGGGGGGAGAGAGAGAGAGGAGAGAGAGAGAGAGAGAGAGAGAGAGAGAGAGAGAGAGAGAGAGAGAGAGAAACAGACAAACAGACAGACAGACAGAGACAGACAAAGGGACAGACAGACAGACAGACAGACAGACCAAAGGCAGAGACAGAAACGTCAGTCGAGTCCTGTTGACGCACTCAACACAGACCTACCCTCCAGGCAGACCATCAAGTGTTCCCTCAGACCCCCACCCCCACCCCCACTCCTCTACCCCCCCCCCCGAAAACAAGTCCCAAACTTCAGTGTTTCCTCCGACCTGACTGCGTGGAAATGCAGTCCCCAGGAAACAATCGATCAAGCATCCAAGACAGACTGGAAGAGGCAGGGAGGGAGGGAGGGAGGGAGGGAGGGAGGAGGAGAACTATGGAGTGGGGTTGGTGGTGGGGGGTCGGGGGTGGGGGGTTGGGGGGGGAGTAGGGAAAGAAGGAGGACGGGGGCTGGTATTTAAGGGTGTCGAATCTGTCACGTGCAGGCATTTCGTCCTGAGAAATAAATCGATAAGACGTCTGACCCCACCCGTCAAGGCAGTTTGTTTACCGGTACGAACGGACACACGCGCACATACGGACACATACGCACATAGACACACACACACACGCACACGCACACATACACACAGACACACACACACACAATTAGAAGTAGTGATGGAGACACACAAACACACAGACACAGACAAACACAGACACACAGACACAGACACACACACACACACACACACACACACACACACACACACACACACACACACACACACTTGGCATCGGTAAGGAAGGGGGGCAGGAGGAAAAGTTCAACATCAAACTCTTAAAACACACACACACACACACACACACACACACACACACACACACACACACACACACACACACAAACCCCATAACTAATACGAATCCACTGCATCCTCTCTCTCTCTCTCACCTGACGTGAGAAATTCTGTTTCGTTTCCTGGCTAGGACTCTTCAGGTGATCGGTAATGGTAGCGGGTTGCCCCCCCATCCCCACCCCCACTCCCACACCTCCTACTGACCTCCTGGTCACCTGAGTCGGAAACACAAAACTGTTGGTGAAGTGTAATCGTTGGAATTGGAAATAAAACAAAATATGGGTATATTGCAATAGCCACTCTCAAGACACAGAGAGCGAGAGAGCGAGCGAGGGAGGAGGGGAGAGGGAGGAGAGAGAGAGAGAGAGAGACAGAGACAGAGACATAGACAGAAAGCGAGCAAGAGCGAGAGCGAGAGTAATAGAAATAGAGAGAGAGAGAGAGAATGAAATAGAGAGAGAGAAAGAGAGAGAGAGAGAGACAGAGACATAGACAGAAAGCGAGCAAGAGCGAGAGCGAGAGTGACAGAAATAGAGAGAGAGAGAGAGAGAGAGAGAGAGAGAGAATGAAACAGAGAGAGAAAGAGAGAGAGAGAGACAGAGACATAGACAGAAAGCGAGCAAGAGCGAGAGCGAGAGTGACAGAAATAGAGAGAGAGAGAGAGAGAGAGAGAGAGAGAGAATGAAATAGAGAGAGAAAGAGAGAGAGAGACAGAGACATAGAAAGCGAGCAAGAGCGAGAGCGAGAGTGTCAGAAATAGAGAGAGAGAGAGAGAAGGAGAGACAGACAGACAGACAGACAGACATGCAGAGACAGACAGAGACAGAGAACATCACGAACCCAGAATGAAGTAGCTTTATACCTAATTATACTCTGTGCACTTTATCCACGAGGACCCTGAAGGATGCACAGGAGGTCAAAATGTGTGAACAGCACAGGCTTTCAACACTGCTATTTATACACCCCAGCATTCTCAGCAACACGAGCTCTGACGCAGGCCAAGTGTTGAGCTTAGTGACCTTTACTGGGGTCGACAGAGAGATGAGACCCCCCCACACACACCCCGCACCTCCCCTCCCAACTGCTTGAACAACATATTTACATACATATGCTGATATATGATAGAGAATTCCTTCTGATTTATTTACAATACTGGTCGAGATCAAATAAATACCAGAAACACTTGATTTCCCTGGAAGTAGTATTTCAAGTCTGACCCCAGTCCTTTTCAAATCATGACTTTAGAAAAACATTAGAATACAAAGTAATGATGAGACAAGTGCACAGGCGCATGAACACACACACACACACACACACACACACACACACATATACATACACACACATGTATATATATATGTATGTATACATATATATATATATACATAAGTGGAGTGATGGCCTAGAGGTAACGCGTCCGCCTAGGAAGCGAGAGAATCTGAGCGCGCTGGTTCGAATCACGGCACAGCCGCCGATATTTTCTCCCCCTCCACTAGACCTTGAGCGGTGGTCTGGACGCTTGTCATTCGGAAGAAACGATAAATCGAGGTCCCGTGTGCAGCATGCACTTAGCGCACGTAAAAGAACCCACGGCAACAAAAGGGTTGTTCCTGGCAAAAGTCTGTAGAAAAATCCACTTCGACAGGAAAAAACCCAAATAAAACTGCACGCAGGAAAAAAATAAATTGTGGCGCTGTAGTATAGCGACACGCTCTCCCTGGGGAGAGCAGCCCGAATTTCACACAGAGAAGTCTGTTATGATAAAAAGAAATACAAATACAAAAATAAAAACGAAGAAAACAACAACAACAACAACAACATGAAAAAATAATAAAATAAAACTGTACACAAAAAAATACAAAAAAATGGGTGGCGCTGTGGTGTAGCGACGCACTCTCCATGGGGAGATCAGCCCGAATTTCACATTGAGAAATCTGTTGTGATAAAAAGAAATACAAATATATATATATTCTTCATCATCAATAAACAATCCCTCTCTCTCTCTCTTTCTACACACACACACACACACACACACACACGTTCTCACATTTTTCAGACATACCCCCGGCTTCAGTACCGACGGCCAGTGCCCTATACACAACCAGTCAGGAAAAAAAAATGCTGACAGCAAACTTTTTTTTTTGACAAACCGATGGTATCGACAGCCACAAAAAAACAACAACAACAAAAAACAAACCCTCCGTATCTTTTCATTCCCCCCCCAAACGAACACAGAACTACCAGCTGCGTTCTAGAGAGGATGGGGGTGGGGGGGGGGGGAGGAGGGGGAAGGGTGGCTAAGAAATGGAAAGGGGAGGAGGAGGAGGAGGAGATGGAGAATAGAAGACGACTTGCATCTGGTGGGGACTACTGTCAGCTGTCCGCTTCGCTATTGCACGTTACTGATTGTTGTATATGTGAACGACGTTGAACCAGTGAACACACATACACGCACGCACGTACACAGACAGACAAACAGACAGACACACAGACAGACAGACAGACAGACACACATAAGCACACAAACCAACGCGCGCGCAAGCACACACACGCATATCTTGCGGACAGAGAGAGGGAGAGAGAAAGAGAGAGAGATAGATATAATAATAATAATAATAATATATATATATATATATATATATATATATATATATATATATATATATATAGAGAGAGAGAGAGAGAGAGAGATAAACAAAGAAAGAGAAAGTGAGGAGTATATTATTATCATCATTATATTTATATAGCGCTGAATCTTGTGCAGAGACAAATCAAAGCGCTTTCGCACCAGTCATTCAAACGTATGCATAAGTCTAAAACTGGAAGAAAAAACAAACAACAAAACAACTGAAGACAAGGAAGAGACAGGGTAGGGAGGCTACTTTGGGAAGAGGTGGGTTTTAAGGCCAGACTCAAAAGAGCTGAGTGTGGAGACCAAGAGACAGTAAGCAGGAAGAGAGGGAGGAAGGGGCAGAGATAGACACAGAGAGACAGACACAGAGACAGACACAGAGAGATGGACACAGAGAGATGGACACACAGAGACAGACACACAGAGACAGACACAGAGAGACAGACACAGAGAGAGAGACACACAGAGAGACAGACACAGAGAGACAGACACAGAGACAGACACACAGAGACAGACACAGAGAGATGGACACAGAGAGATGGACACACAGAGACAGACACAGAGACAGACACACAGAGACAGACACAGAGAGATGGACACAGAGAGATGGACACACAGAGATGGACACAGAGACAGACACACAGACAGACACACAGAGACAGACACAGAGACAGACACACAGAGACAGACACACAGAGACAGACACAGAGAGATGGACACAGAGAGATGGACACAGGGAGACAGACACAGAGACAGACACACAGAGATGGACACAGAGAGATGGACACAGAGAGACAGACACAGAGAGATCGACACAGAGAGATGGGCACAGAGACAGACACAGAGAGATAGACACACACAGACAGACACAGAGACAGGCACAGAGACAGACATACAGAGACATACAGAGAGATAGACACACAGAGACAGACACAGAGAGATGGACACAGAGACAGACACACAGAGACAGATACACAGAGAGATGGACACAGAGAGATGGACACAGAGACAGACACAGAGAGATGGACACAGAGACAGACATACAGAGAGATAGACACACAGAGACAGACACAGAGAAAGACACACAGAGACAGATACACAGAGACAGACACAGAGACAGACATACAGAGACAGACACAGAGACAGACACACAGAGACAGACACACAGAGATGGACACAGAGAGATAGACACACAGAGAGATGGACACAGAGAGATGGACACACAGAGACAGATACACAGAGACAGACACAGAGACAGACATACAGAGACAGACACAGAGACAGACACACAGAGACAGACACAGAGAGATGGACACAGAGAGATAGACACACAGAGAGATGGACACAGAGAGATGGACACACAGAGACAGACACAGAGAGATAGACACACAGAGAGATGGACACAGAGAGATGGACACACAGAGACAGACACACAGAGACAGACACAGAGAGATGGACACAGAGAGATAGACACACAGAGAGATGGACACACAGAGAGATGGACACACAGAGACAGACACAGAGAGATGGACACAGAGAGATAGACACACAGAGAGATGGACACACAGAGACAGACACACAGAGACAGACACAGAGAGATGGACACACAGAGAGATGGACACAGAAGAGATGGACGCGCAGGGATACGGCCACAGCGAGAAACCCAGCTACACAGACACACAGAAAAATATTGTTATTCCGATGCACACATTGTGGCCTACAACTCAAAAGTAACACACAAATCTCTCTCTCTCTCTCTCACACACACACACACACACACACACACACACACACACACACACACACAAATCACACACACACACACACACACACACACACACACACACAAACAAACAAAACTATTTCTCCTCCCCTACCCCCATCCTCTCGCCCCCCAGCCACAAAATGACCCACCGGTACATCCAGCTCTTCCCACTAAAGTGGACTTAATCTGCCAAAAGCGATGGACATAGGAACTGGGAATGAAGGCCAGGTGGTAAAGGAAGCATGGGGGTGGGGGTGGCGGGGGGCGGGGGGAGAGGGAGGAGAGGGGGGATGGCGGGGGGGGGGAGGTGACAAGTGGGGAAGAGGCTGGAAGGGTAGATGACGGGAGGAAGGGGTGGATGGAAGGAGACACATTTCCAGGTGAGAAATCTGGCACTGGGGGGGAAAAGAGCAATTCCTGTGTGAGAATCGATGCCATGTCTGCCAGCTCAGTCATGCAGATGACGTCTCTGGCGATGGGACCGCTCACCACAAGTGCGAGCCAGTGCCAGAGATGATTGACGATAAGACTGAAGATAACACGACGCTCCACATCGACTTTGGAAGGGAATAAAGTTGTGTGGAACTTTTTTTTTTGTTTTTTTTTTAGTCACACATATAGATATATGCATACTTTCATGATCGTTCACTTGCACACATATAAACATATTCAAAGAAACGTATAAACGATTACACAAATGCGCTTATTCACAAACACGTGAACGCATCATGATCGTTCACTCGCACACACAAAAATAAAATACGCGAAAAAAGTGTATCAACGATTACACACATGCGCTCATTCACAAACATGTGAACACCCGCACACATGCACACACACAACACGCTTCCCGCTTGTTTGTTTCTGCTCAAACTCAGAGAGAGAGAGAGAGAGAGAGAGAGAGAGAGAGAGAGAGAGAGAGAGAGATACGGATACGGATAGTTTATTCAATAAAGGCCATGGCCCCTCATGAAGGGGGTACAGTGAATCAACATTCAAAATCAAAACCTTACAAATTACAGAAGTGAATGATAAACTGCAAATGATAATCCACAAATTGGATAATGCACAACTAATAATAATTAACTACATAATACACTGCGAAACTTAAAAGCCTTATATACGTAAATAGCAAACTGTTTTATAACAGTTTCGTTAGTTGATGTCATAAGCATGGCAAGTCGAAATAAAGTAGGGTGTCTATAATATTTTTGTGGAATCCACTCATGTCAAAGGTCATTCAAAGCAGGGCAACACAACACAAAGTGAAGTTCGGTTTCTTCAGCACGTCTGCATAAAGGACAACTAAAATCAGAGACACTGGACTTTCGATAACGATAATGATGAAGAAATATGTCAGAAATTCCAAATCGGAACCTGGTTGTGATATGTTTCAAATGCTTATCCATTTTCACTGATAGATAAGTAGAAATAGAGTGTATAGAAATGAACTGTCTGTAAAACTCAAACCTATCGCTATCTTGAACATGATAAGACCAATCTTGCCATCTACAGTCAATTAATCTTGTTCGGAGTGCACTAATAAATCCCTTTATGTCCCCTACCCCCTGCTGTAACCAAACATAACCAAATCCCAGTTCATATAATCTGAGAGAGGGAGAGAGAGAGAGAGAGAGAGAGAGAGAGAGAGATAGAGACAGAGACAGAGAGACAGAGAGAGACAGAGAGAGAGAGAACTAAAACATTGCATCGCTGACAAAACAAGGTTACAGGAAACCACCTACGATTATTATTACAGCCATGATATCATATCTCATTAAAAGGAAAAAGAAAAGAAAAGAAGGAAGAATATAATATATATAGAGAGAGAAGAGAAAAGAGAGAGAGAGAGAGAGAGAGACAGACAGACAGACAGACAGACAGACAGAGACAGAGAGATCTACGATACACACACGGTTGCCTGCAGTCTACCTTTACGATTATTAACCCCAACAGTCGACCCAGTTCTTCAAACATTCCTGTGACGTCAGTGAACGTCATGTCAGTGAGGATGAAGAAGAGACAGAGAGAGTGGGAAGTGGGATGGGGTGGTGAGGTGGGGTGGGGGGAAGGGGGGGAAGGGATGCAGGACGGTGGATGACTGACATTTCCGAGCGACGAATCTGGCACTCGAAAAAAAAAAGGTTCTCTGAGAATAAAATATGTCAGACTCCCAGTAATCAAGACGATGTCTTTGCCGATATGAGTGATACATCCCAATTACGCTTTGGAAGAGAGGCAGACAAACAGACAGACAGACAGACAGACAGACAGACACATGGTGGACAGACAGGCAGAAGACAGAAAGACAAAATTTGTGTACTGAAACAATAATACGTACATCCACTCACACACAGGCCGACAGGCACACACACAGAGACACGCGCACCCAAACACACGCACCGGTAAATACACAGACTGACATCCAGCCAGTTGGAGGGATGGGCAGAGAGACAGACAGATACAGGCAGACAAGTATTCTCAAACACAAACAATGCTGACTCCACACACACACACACTCACGTGTGCACATATGAACACTGGTGCCGGCGTGCAGTTGCGCAACACGTAACAATTATCACGAATAGGTTATTCATACAACTTTCAGGTTGTTCTCCTTGTTTCTCGATGCCATATATGTACACGTGCTAATCCACAAAGTTGATTTCACTTTGGAAAACAAACCAATGGTAAAACAAACCAATGGTAATTTTACCAACGCTCCACCAACTCTGTGGGGAAACACACGGCAAGGCAACCAGTTTATTTCACGTGCTCCCTGGGGGCATAGAAACAGTGTGCAATAGCGTCTTTTACGCACACAATAAAATAATGAAAGGAACCACATGGCTTACCTGATGCTCTTAGTTCTTTGAGAAGCACGGGACAGACACTGTCGCTCTCCGCCATTTGCCATCTCTGACGGTCTCTGTGGCTGTGTCTCAGGGTCAGGCTCGGTACTTCCGGTTCCGGAATGGAAATCAAGCTGCGTCTCCAGGCTTGTGTTTGGGACGCTCTCGTTTCCTTGATTCTTGGGAGGTTCCAACCAAGTACCCTCCTGGTTAAATACGAGACATGTTTCAGCACAGACAGGAAAACCTTTGCTGGATTGGATGCAACTTTAAACCAAATGATCAAATCGCTGACCACTATTATAAGTACTCCTGCGATGTTTGAAAGATTGCTGAAGAACGGTATGCTCCCTGGAGTTTGGTAAGAGTGACTTATAGCTGCAGTTCACAATCAATGGCAGCAGTTTGTTACTGTCATTGTGTTATTAAACATTGTTATTCACGACCTGCCAATGCTTTTCATTAGCAATGAAAGGATAAGACAAAAGAATCGGACACACCCACTCTTGCAAGTGCACACACCCACACTTGCAAATGCACGTAATCGCAGAGTCAGAGTGTGTGTGTGTGTGTGTGTGTGTGTGTGTGTGTGTGTGTGTGTGTGTGTGTGTGTGTTTGCAGGCAAGGGGGAGGAGCAGGAGGAGGAAGGGTTGTTTATTAAGTCCCCAGCGAGTCACAGACAGACATGTGAAAAGAATCTTTGAAGGAATGGAGTGATACGTTGTCTGACCTCATACACCGGTGTTCTTTCTCAAGCACTTACATACTGTAACAGAGTATAGCATTGTGACGAACATACCACAGACACCCCCCCCCCCACCCCAAAAATTGTCCCAGGAACGGACACAGAACATAACCTTGACTTCGCGTAATTGTCTCGCCGATACGACGTGGGTTCTGGGGTACTGTTGACGGACGAACACTTAAATACTCCTGACAAAGAACGACAACTGACTAGTTCTTTACTGACAGCTAAGTGCCAGGGACGTTATCTTCACGATGTGATCGAAACAGTATCAGAGGAGGACTGGAGGAATGCGAGAAACGAGGCTGGAAGCACGGAAGAGCTGGAAGGTTACGGATTCAGAGGTGGAGACGTTACCGAGTGAAAAATCTGGCATTGTGGAAAATGAGCGAGTCCTGTGAGAATCGATGCTGCGATGTCTGACCGTCAGTTATGCACGTGATGTCATTGCCGATACGTCAGACCAAGTCAGTCCGAGGAACCGACGGGCGCAATAGCCGAGTGGTTAAAGCGTTGGACTGTCAATCTGAGGGTCCCGGGTTCGAATCACGGTGACGGCGCCTGGTGGGTAAAGGGTGGAGATTTTTACGATGTCCCAGGTCAACATATGTGCAGACCTGCTAGTGCCTGAACCCCCTTCGTGTGTATATGCAAGCAGAAGATCAAATACGCACGTTAAAGATCCTGTAATCCATGTCAGCGTTCGGTGGGTTATGGAAACAAGTACATACCCAGCATACACACCCCCGAAAACGGAGTATGGCTGCCTACATGGCGGGGTAAAAACGGTCATACACGTAAAAGCCCACTCGTGTGCATACGAGTGAACGCAGAAGAAGAAGAAGAAGAAGAAGTCCGAGGAACCCAGTGACAACATTACCACGTGTGTGGGGCAACGCCACTGCTGATCGATGGCCGAAGATAACGCACATCACCTCAGGTAGACTCGTATAGAACTGATGATTTTTTTTGGGGGGGAAGAGGTGCATGCATGCATTCATTTATACAGGCAGGCAGGCAAGCAGGCAGACTGACAGGCAGACTTGTTTGTTTACTCAAAGACAAATACTTATACATACACACAAGACACAAGGCTGACAGACAGACACGTGTACTCAAACACAAGCGCTAGTAAATACACATAGAATGATAGACAGACAGACGGATAGACAGACTGAGACAGGCAGGTATACTACAGCACAAAAGGACGTAAATACTTGTATCTACGCATACACACATATCCACATTTGTGTACACACGCATTCCTATACGTGCGCACACACATATATACACCAAACACACACACACACACACACACACACACACACACACACACACACACACACACGTGGACACGTTCTTCCTAACGTCATCTGTATCTGTGTCTGTTAAAACACCCCCATTCCCACCCCCCTCTTCCCCCGGACTTCTCCCCCACACACTGATGACATCGACAGCAACCAAAGAAACTGTCAGCATCTCTCAAAAATGCCAGCTGGCGACTGTTTTTCTATTTATTTTATTTTATTTTTTACCATCACCAGAAAGTAATCAGTGGTATGGATTGAGAACAGGGGGGAAGGAAAGGTAAGGGTAAGTGGCTGACAGGTAAAGAAGAGAGGAACGTGGTGATTTGAAGGGAAGGTATGGCTGACAGGTGAAGAAGAGAGGGACGTGGTGATGTGAAGGTAAGGGGAAGTGGCTGACAGGTGTGAAGAGAGGAACGTGGTGATGTGAAGGTAAGGGGAAGTGGCTGACAGGTGAAGAAGAGAGGGACGTAGTGATGTGAAGGGAAGGTGTGGCTGACAGGTGAAGAAGAGAGGGACGTGGTGATGTGAAGGTAAGGGGAAGTGGCTGACAGGTGTGAAGAGAGGAACGTGGTGATTTGAAGGGAAGGTGAGGCTGACAGGTGAAAAGAGGGACGTGGTGATGAGAAGGGAAGGTATGGTTGACAGGTGAAGAAGAGAGGGACGTGGTGATGTGAAGGTAAGGGGAAGTGGCTGACAGGTGAAGAAGAGAGGGACGTGGTGATGTGAAGGGAAGGTGTGGCTGACAGGTAAAGAAGAGAGGGACGTGGTGATGTGAAGGTAAGGGGAAGTGGCTGACAGGTGTGAAGAGAGGAACGTGGTGATGTGAAGGGAAGGTGTGGCTGACAGGTGAAGAAGAGAGGGACGTGGTGATGTGAAGGTAAGGGGAAGTGGCTGACAGGTGTGAAGAGAGGAACGTGGTGATGTGAAGGTAAGGGGAAGTGGATGACAGGTGAAGAAGAGAGGAACGTGGTGATGTGAAGGGAAGGTGTGGCTGACAGGTGAAGAAGAGAGGGACGTGGTGATGTGAAGGTAAGGGGAAGTGGCTGACAGGTGAAGAAGAGAGGGACGTGGTGATGTGAAGGAAAGGTGTGGCTGACAGGTGAAGAAGAGAGGGACGTGGTGATGAGAAGGGAAGGTGTGGCTGGCAGGTGAAGAAGAGAGGGACGTGGTGATGTGAAGGGAAGGTGTGGCTGGCAGGTGAAGAAGAGAGGGACGTGGTGATGAGAAGGGAAGGTGTGGCTGACAGGTGAAGAAGAGAGGGACGTGGTGATGAGAAGGGAAGGTGTGGCTGACAGGTGAAGAAGAGAGGAACGTGGTGATGAGAAGGGAAGGTGTGGCTGACAGGTGAAGAAGAGAGGGACGTGGTGATGTGAAGGTAAGGGGAAGTGGCTGACAGGTGAAGAAGAGAGGGACGTGGTGATGTGAAGGGAAGGTGTGGCTGACAGGTGAAGAAGAGAGGAACGTGGTGATGAGAAGGGAAGGTGTGGCTGACAGGTGAAGAAGAGAGGGACGTGGTGATGTGAAGGTAAGGGGAAGTGGCTGACAGGTGAAGAAGAGAGGGACGTGGTGATGTGAAGGTAAGGGAAGGTGTGGCTGACACGTAAAGAAGAGAGGGACGTGGTGATGTGAAGGTAAGGGGAAGTGGCTGACAGGTGTGAAGAGAGGAACGTGGTGATGTGAAGGGAAGGTGTGGCTGACAGGTGAAGAAGAGAGGGACGTGGTGATGTGAAGGTAAGGGGAAGTGGCTGACAGGTGTGAAGAGAGGAACGTGGTGATGTGAAGGTAAGGGGAAGTGGATGACAGGTGAAGAAGAGAGGAACGTGGTGATGTGAAGGGAAGGTGTGGCTGACAGGTGAAGAAGAGAGGGACGTGGTGATGAGAAGGGAAGGTGTGGCTGACAGGTGAAGAAGAGAGGGACGTGGTGATGAGAAGGGAAGGTGTGGCTGAGAGGTGAAGGAGAGAGGGACGTGGTGATGTGAAGGTAAGGTGTGGCTGACAGGTGTGAAGAGAGGGACGTAGTGATGTGAAGGTATGGGGAAGTGGCTGACAGGTGAAGAAGAGAGGGAAGGTAAGGGGAAGTGGCTGACAGGTGAAGAAGAGAGGGAAGGTAAGGGGAAGTGGCTGACAGGTGAAGAAGAGAGGGAAGGTAAGGGGAAGTGGCTGACAGGTGAAGAGAGGAACGTGGTGATGTGAAGGTAAGGGGAAGTGGCTGACAGGTGAAGAAGAGAGGGACGTGGTGATGAGAAGGAAAGGTGTGGCTGACAGGTGAAGAAGAGAGGGACGTGGTGATGTGAAGGGAAGAGGAAGTGGCTGACAGGTGTGAAGAGAGGGACGTGGTGATGAGAAGGAAAGGTGTGGCTGACAGGTGAAGAGAGGGACGTGGTGATGTGAAGGAAAGGTGTGGCTGACAGGTGAAGAAGAGAGGGACGTGGTGATGTGAAGGAAAGGTGTGGCTGACAGGTGAAGAAGAGAGGAACGTGGTGATGTGAAGGAAAGGTGTGGCTGACAGGTGAAGAAGAGAGGAACGTGGTGATGTGAAGGAAAGGTGTGGCTGACAGGTGAAGAAGAGAGGGACGTGGTGATGAGAAGGAAAGGTGTGGCTGACAGGTGAAGAAGAGAGGGACGTGGTGATGTGAGGGGAAGGTAAGGGGAAGTGGCTGACAGGTAAAGAAGAGAGGGACGTGGTGATTTGAAGGGAAGGTGTGGCTGACAGGTAAAGAAGAGAGGGACGTGGTGATGTGAAGGTAAGGTAAGGGGAAGTGGCTGACAGGTGAAGAAGAGAGGGACGTGGTGATGTGAAGGTAAGGGGAAGTGGCTGACAGGTGAAGAAGAGAGGGACGTGGTGATGTGAAGGTAAGGGGAAGTGGCTGACAGGTGAAGAAGAGAGGAACGTGGTGATGTGAAGGTAAGGTAAGGGAAAGTGGCTGACAGGTGTGACGAGAGGGACGTGGTGATGTGAAGGTTCGGGGAAGTGGCTGACAGGTGAAGAAGAGAGGGACGTGGTGATGTGAAGGTAAGGGGACGTGGCTGACAGGTGAAGAAGAGAGGGACGTAGTGATGTGAAGGTAAGGGGAAGTGGCTGACAGGTAAAGAAGAGAGGGACGTGGTGATGTGAAGGTAAGGGGAAGTGGCTGACAGGTGAAGAAGAGAGGGAAGGTAAGGGGAAGTGGCTGACAGGTGAAGAAGAGAGGGACGTGGTGATGTGAAGGTAAGGGGAAGTGGCTGACAGGTGAAGAAGAGAGGGACGTGGTGATGTGAAGGGAAGGTGTGGCTGACAGGTGAAGAAGAGAGGGACGTGGTGATGTGAAGGAAAGGTGTGGCTGACAGGTAAAGAAGAGAGGAACGTGGTGATGTGAAGGTAAGGGGAAGTGGCTGACAGGTGAAGAAGAGAGGAACGTGGTGATGTGAAGGTAAGGGGAAGTGGCTGACAGGTGAAGAAGAGGGGAAGGTAAGGGGAAGTGGTTGACAGGTGAAGAAGAGATGGAAGGTAAGGGGAAGTAGCTGACAGGTGAGGAAGAGAGGGACGTGGTGATGTTCAGAGTGTGATGAATCTGTCATGTGCTCCCTACCTCTCCACCACATCCACCAGATAAAAAAAGAAGAAAAGATATAGAGACACCCTAGGAATCGACACACTGTCTGACCTGATTCTTGAAAGACGATGTTCCTGACCGGGGAAAATATTGACATCTGACCACTGAAATATTGCTCTCTCTCTCTCTCTAGTAACACATTCAAAACACACACACACACTCACTCACACACACACACACACACACACACACACACACACACACACACACACACACACACACACACACACACACACACACATGTTGAAGGGCATCCCCCACTGTAACTCACTCAGATCCTTTTTAAGACAGTTTCGATCGTTCTTCATAAAACGCACACAGCTTCGCTCTGTGAATTCATTACAGACTTATTCTCGAATGTCACACTCTTTCTGGTTCCAAATCTAATCAGAAACCCTCCTGCTTCATCAACATAATTAGCGTTTGACCCACGTGACCCAGAGAGCAGCAACATGTCCCGGTGAGACTTTGCACCGGTCACAACAGACTGAACAATCACATGTACCTAAATCTGAAGCTGGTGCCATCTCCCACCTGTCCCTCTGGACAGGGAGACCAAACAGCGGAGCATAATATTCTCAAAAACTGCACACTGTACACCCAGGCATGAGAAGATGTGTGGCTTGTCGACACTCCACTCACGACCAAACTTCGTGGAAGACACGGCCTTATGTACACGAAAGTGTGTCTTCACAAGTGTTTTAGAACGTTGATGTTTTTCACTTTTTGCATTCATTATCAGTTGTTTCGATTGTCAGTTTAACGACTTCTCTTTTGTAATTTCCTGTAATTGTTTTTTTTTTTTTTTTTTTTTTTTTTTCAAATTTCACCCTCATTTGCCCAGTTTTCCCCCAACCCTCCATTCATTCACATCTCCCACCACTTTTAACCGATAATACTCAAATGTATTCATAAATACTTTAACAAAATGTCTTCAATCAGCCGATATGTGTGACGGGATATTAAATAAAATTCCTCCCGGATGACACGAAGAGCAGGAGAAAACCCTATTCATTGTCAGAACCTGATCAAATACGCACGTTAAAGATCCCGTAATCCATGTCAGCGTTCGGTGGGTTATGGAAACAAGAACATACCCAG
>NC_134897.1:38517631-38520131 GCF_041734735.1 Babylonia areolata
GAAGAATCCTGAATACATGCATACACCGCCGGCACGGAACCAACGCTGTGACTTATAAAGCAGCAGGCGTACTCATCAAATCTCTTGAGGGACCTTCACAACATGGATACCAACTGGGAAACACTGCTCCAACTACTCGGCAGAAATTCAGGCCATCATGCAGACTGCCGCCATGATTATTGACTATGAGAGCGATTGTCCCCAAGTTGTCTTCCTCTCTGATGAGCTCTCTGGAGGCCCTTGAAGGAGACGAACTTCCTCGACTCATGGAAAGACCTCAAGAAGTCGCGAAGAGGAGACGATTAGTCCTGCAATGGGTGCCAGCCCATTCCGGAATCTCAGGTAACGAAGCAGCAGATCAGCTGGCCAAACTCGGAGCAAGAGGAAGGCAACCAGAAAACAGCGTGAGCTTCGCAGAGACGAAGACCCTCGTGAAGGCAGTGCTATGACCGAGAACCACGAGGGATGCATATCTTGCTCGTGAACGCTGGCAACAAGTGGTGATCACAAGATTACGAACTGGCCATTGAATAGAATAGAATAGAACAGAATAGAATACTTTTTATTGTCATAAAACCTTAAAGTTTATAATACACAATGAAACATAAACATGAGCATATTAAGAAGAGAAACATTCATGAACAAATTTCGCCAGCCTTGGCTGTATTTCTGTTAGAAGGATCAATTCACTAGGCTTTGCATTTGGACGACATATATCGATTAGGAATCTGTGTCTGTAAGTATTGTACTTGACACAATTGTCTAAAAGGTAAATCTCATCTTCTAAACTGTTACAAGTATCACACAGTCTTTGTTCTTTCGGTGTATTTTTATATCTTCCCTGTTCGATTTGTAAGTCATGGGCGCTGATTCGTAACATGGTCAGTGCTTTCCTGTGTTGTGCATTTGCTGTATTCTTTAAATACGGTTCAATTTTATAATTTGTCACAGCGTTCTTGTAAAATGCTAATTTAGATGAACTGTCATGTTTCTGTTTCCAAAATTTTATATATTCATTTTCAAGCTTCTTGGATACAGCATGCTTTAATCTTTTAACATGTTCAGGAAGATGAAGCTGCCACCATCTCCCACCGGCTCCTGCTCTCGAAGACGAAACACCGGAACACATTCTTCAGACCTATACCCTCCTGAAGGGGCTCAGAGACACTGTGTGGCCGACACCAACCCTGCTGCACACCAAGCTCCATGGCTCCAGACAGGACTTGGAGAAGACAGCGTCATTCATCAGATGGACTGGACTGACACCGTGAAGAGGCGAAGAAGAAGAAGAAGAAGAAGAAGAAGAAGAAGAAGAGAAACATTATTGTAAGAATTGGAAACTAAGTGAAGGAAACAGTGAAACATCATCAAACATCGGGCAAGTAACCTATTCTGTTTCCAAGTGACGCAAAGGCACTTAACATCAAGCTTTTGTAATTGTTATTGCTCACATTTATTATGATTGTTGTTATTGTTAATCATCATCAGTATCATTATATCATCATCATTATCGTCGTTATCATTATCAATTGGAATTTATTCCATTCAGTGTAACATTAGCCTTCTTTTCACCCTCATCTATGTACGAAAAAAACCCCAAACGACAACAAACTTTACTGTGTTAAAAAAGCCCGCCCCCCCCCCCCCCCCCCCCCCCCCCCCCCCAAAAAAAAAAAAAAAATCACACCCTCGCTGCTTTGCTTGACCTCCCCCCACACCCCCCTCTCTCCCTCATCACCGGATCCAAACAGAGCAGATGACACAGAGGAACACCCCCCCCCCCGCTCCCCCTGGCCCCCCTCTCACCCATCCAGGCAGACAAAGGAAATGAGCTGTCCCAGACCAGACGCCGGGGAAGGACCAGCCCCAAACACCGGATGAAAGATGTCCCACAACACCGTCCTCTTCCTCCTGCAAGGACACGACAAGCATCGCCTTGCTGGTGGTGGTCTGCCGCGGATCCAAGTACTGGGTGTTGTCGTGTGCCTATGGAATAAAGCTGTTTTTATCGTGTGTTTTTGATCTGCGTCTCGTCTTTCCACAATTACGCGACTAACATATCCTTGCTGGTGGTGGTCTGGCGTGGGTGCAAGTACTGGGTGTTGTCGTGTGCCTATGGAATAAAGCTGTTTTTATCGCGTGTTTTTGATCTGCGTCTCGTCTTTCCACAATTACGCGACTAACATATCCTTGCTGGTAGTTATGTCGTTGGTGCAGGCTGTTGTCGTGTGCCTATGGAATAAAGGGGTCTGGTTCTTAAGACGGTTTTTTTTTGTTTTGTTTGTTTTTTATCTGCATGTGCATTAACGCCTAGACTGCCACCTGGAATAGAAAAAACAACAACAAAAAAACAAAAAAAAACAACAAAAAAAAAAACAAACCCAGTACCCAAACCCAGAAATATGTAGTGCGTTGAAACGGAGCAGTCATTAATACTGGTATCGGACTGATCGTGAAAGACACACCCCAGCGGCCCGTACATAACTGGGGAAAAGGTAGC